>NW_025956682.1:0-30767 GCF_023159225.1 Perognathus longimembris pacificus | reverse complement strand
AAAGGATAATGTACTGGGAACTCCTCAGAAGTATCTGTTTTGTGGTGAGGGGAGAGAGATAAAACTCATTTAGGAACGACATGAACATGCTGCGTAGGTAGCTGTTTATCAGTAAATATCTCCACTGACATTAAGAAAAGCAGTAGCTTAATAAATGAAGTACTTCCTGGTATGGTTACTGTACTGGTAACTCCCCCAAAAGAATCTGGATTGTGGTGAGGGAACAGAGAAAAAGCTCATTTAGGACCTGCACTTACGAAGGGGGTACGCAGCTGTATATCAGGGAGTACACCTTCTGAGAATAAAAACAGCTGGAGCTTGTTAAGGTAATTACACAGGGGAAAGGAAAATGTACTGGGAACTCCTCAGATGAATCTGATTTTGTGGTGAGGGGCGAGAGATAAAAGCTCATTTAGGAACGATATGAACATGCTGCGTAGGTAGCTTTTATCAGTAAATATCTCCACTTAGATTAAGAAAAGCAGTAGCTTAATAAATTAAGTATTTCCTGGTATGGTTACTGTACTGGTAACTCCCCAAAAATATCTGGATTGTGGTGAGGGAACAGAGAAAAAAGCTCATTTAGGACCTGCACTTACGAAGGGGGTAGGCAGCTGTATATCAGGGAGTAAACCTTCTGAGAATAAAAACAGCTGAGCTTGTTAAGGTAATTACACAGGGGAAAGGATAATGTACTGGGAACTCCTCAGAAGAATCTGATTTGTGGTGAGGGGAGAGAGATAAAAGCTCATTTAGGAACGACATGAACACGCAGCGTATGTAGCTGTTTATCAGTAAATATCTACACTGAGATTAAGAAAAGCAGTAGCTTAATAAATTAAGTACTTCCTGCTATGGTTACTGTACTGGTAACTCCCCAAAAGAATCTGGATTGTGATGAGGGAAAAGAGAAAAAAGCTCATTTAGGACCTGTACTTACGAAGGGGGTAGGCAGCTGTATATCAGGGAGTAAACCTTCTGAGAATAAAAAACAGCTGGAGCTTGTTAAGGTAATTACACAGGGGAAAGGATAAGGTACTGGGAACTCCTCAGAAGAATCTGATTTGTGGTGAGGGGAGAGAGATAAAAGCTCATATACGAACGACATGAACATGCTGCGTCCGTAGCTGTTTATCAGTAAATAGCTCCACTGAGATTAAGAAAAGAAGGAGCTTAATAAAACTAAGTACTTCCTGGTATGGTTACAGTATTGGTAACTCGCCTAAAGAACGTGAATTGTGGTGAGGGAACAGAGAAAAAAGCTTATTTATGACCTGCACTTACGAAGGGGGTAGGCAGCTGTATATCAGGGAGTAAACCTTCTGAGAATAAAAACAGCTGGAGCTTGTTACGGTAATTACACAGGGGAAAGGATAATGTACTGGGAACTCCTCAGAAGTATCTGTTTTGTGGTGAGGGGAGAGAGATAAAACTCATTTAGGAACGACATGAACATGCTGCGTAGGAAGCTGTTTATCAGTAAATATCTCCACTGACATTAAGAAAAGCAGTAGCTTAATAAATGAAGTACTTCTGGTATGGTTACTGTACTGGTAACTCCCAAAAGAATCTGGATTGTGGTGAGGGAACAGAGAAAAAAGCTCATTTAGACCTGCACTTACGAAGGGGGTACGCAGCTGTATATCAGGGAGTACACCTTCTGAGAATAAAAACAGCTGGAGCTTGTTAAGGTAATTACACAGGGGAAAGGAAAATGTACTGGGAACTCCTCAGAAGAATCTGATTTGTGGTGAGGGGAGAGAGATAAAAAGCTCATTTAGGAACGACATGAACATGCTGCGTAGGTAGCTGTTTATCAGTAAATATCTCCACTGAGATTAAGAAAAGCAGTAGCTTAATAAATTCAGTACTTCCTGGTATGGTTACTGTACTGGTACCTCCCTAAAAGAATCTGGATTGCGGTGAGGGAACAGAGAATAAAGCTCATTTAGGACCTGCACTTACGAAGGGGGTAGGCAGCTGTATATCAGGGAGTAAAACTTCTGAGAAAAAATACAGCTGGGGCTTGTTAAGGTAATTACAACAGGGGAAAGGATAATGTACTGGGGAACTCCTCAGAAGAATCTGATTTGTGGTGAGGGGAGAGAGATAAAAGCTCATTTAGGAACGACATGAACCTGCTGCGTAGGTAGCTGTTTATCAGTAAATATCTCCACTGAAATTAAGAAAAGCAGTAGCTTAATAAATTAAGTACTTCCTGGTATGGTTACTGTACTGGTAACTCCCCAAAAGAATCTGGATTTTGGTGAGGGAACAGAGAAAAAAGCTCATTTAGGACCTGCACTTACGAAGGGGGTAGGAAGCTGTATATCAGGGAGTAAACCTTCTGAGAATAAAAACAGCTGGAGCTTGTTAAGGTAATTACACAGGGGAAAGGATAATGTACTGGGAATTCCTCAGAAGAATCTGATTTGTGGTGAGGGGCGAGAGATAAAAGCTCATTTAGGAACGATATGAACATCCGGCGTAGGTAGCTTTTTATCAGTAAATATCTCCACTTAGATTAAGAAAAAGCAGTAGCTTAATAAATTAAGTATTTCCTGGTATGGTTACTGTACTGGTAACTCTCCAAAAATATCTGGATTGTGGTGAGGGAACAGAGAAAAAAGCTCATTTAGGACCTGCACTTACGAAGGGGGTAGGAAGCTGTATATCAGGGAGTAAACCTTCTGAGAATAAAAACAGCTGGAGCTTGTTAAGGTAATTACACAGGGGAAAGGATAATGTACTGGGAACTCCTCAGAAGAATCTGATTTGTGGTGAGGGGAGAGAGATAAAAGCTCATTTAGGAACGGACATGAACATGCAGCGTAGGTAGCTGTTTATCAGTAAATATCTACACTGAGATTAAGAAAAGCAGTAGCTTAATAAATTAAGTACTTCCTGCTTGGTTACTGTACTGGTAACTCCCCAAAAGAATCTGGATTGTGATGAGGGAAAAGAGAAAAAAAGCTCATTTAGGACCAGTACTTACGAAGGGGGGTAGGCAGCTGTATATCAGGGAGTAAAACCTTCTGAGAATAAAAACAGCTGGAGCTTGTTAAGGTAATTACACAGGGGAAAGGATAAGGTACTGGAAACTCCTCAGAAGAATCTGATTTGTGGTGAGGGGAGAGAGATAAAAGCTCATTTACGAACGGACATGAACATGCTGCGTCCGTAGCTGTTTATCAGTAAATAGCTCCACTGAGATTAAGAAAAGAAGGAGCTTAATAAACTAAGTACTTCCTGGTATGGTTACAGTATTGGTAACTCGCCTAAAGAACCTGAATTGTGGTGAGGGAACAGAGAAAAAGCTTATTTATGACCTGCACTTACGAAGGGGGTAGGCAGCTGTATATCAGGGAGTAAACCTTCTGAGAATAAAAACAGCTGGAGCTTGTTACGGTAATTACACAGGGGAAAGGATAATGTACTGGGAACTCCTCAGAAGTATCTGTTTTGTGGTGAGTGGAGAGAGATAAAACTCATTTAGGAACGACATGAACATGCAGCGTAGGTAGCTGTTTATCAGTAAATATCTCCACTGACATTAAGAAAAGCAGTAGCTTAATAAATGAAGTACTTCCTGGTATGGTTACTGTACTGGTAAACTCCCCAAAAGAATCTGGATTGTGGTGAGGGAACAGAGAAAAAAGCTCATTTAGGACCTGTACTTACGAAGGGGGTACGCAGCTGTATATCAGGGAGTACACCTTCTGAGAATAAAAACAGCTGGAGCTTGTTAAGGTAATTACACAGGGGAAAGGAAAATGTACTGGGAACTCCTCAGAAGAATCTGATTTGTGGTGAGGGGAGAGAGATAAAAGCTCATTTAGGAACGACATGAACATGCTGCGTAGGTAGCTTTTTATCAGTAAATATCTCCACTGAGATTAAGAAAAGCAGTAGCTTAATAAATTCAGTACTTCCTGGTATGGTTACTGTACTGGTAACTCCCCAAAAGAATCTGGATTGCGGTGAGGGAACAGAGGAATAAAGCTCATTTAGGACCTGCACTTACGAAGGGGGTAGGCAGCTGTATATCAGGGAGTAAAACTTCTGAGAATAAAAACAGCTGGGGCTTGTTAAGGTAATTACACAGGGGAAAGGATAATGTACTGGGAACTCCTCAGAAGAATCTGATTTGTGGTGAGGGGAGAGAGATAAAAGCTCATTTAGGAACGACATGAAACCTGCTGCGTAGGTAGCTGTTTATCAGTAAATATCTCCACTGAAATTAAGAAAAGCAGTAGCTTAATAAATTAAGTACTTCCTGGTATGGTTACTGTACTGGTAACTCCCCAAAAGAATCTGGATTTTGGTGAGGGAACAGAGAAAAAAGCTCATTTAGGACCTGCACTTACGAAGGGGGTAGGAAGCTGTATAACAGGGAGTAAACCTTCTGAGAATAAAAACAGCTGGAGCTTGTTAAGGTAATTACACAGGGGAAAGGATAATGTACTGGGAATTCCTCAGAAGAATCTGATTTGTGGTGAGGGGGAGAGAGATAAAAAGCTCATTTAGGAACGATATGAACATGCTGCGTAGGTAGCTTTTTATCAGTAAATATCTCCACTTAGATTAAGAAAAGCAGTAGCTTAATAAATTAAGTATTTCCTGGTATGGTTACTGTACTGGTAACTCCCCAAAAATATCTGGATTGTGGTGAGGGAACAGAGAAAAAAGCTCATTTAGGACCTGCACTTACGAAGGGGGTAGGCAGCTGTATATCAGGGAGTAAACCTTCTGAGAATAAAAAACAGCTGGAGCTTGTTAAGGTAATTACACAGGGGAAAGGATAATGTACTGGGAACTCCTCAGAAGAATCTGATTTGTGGTGAGGGGAGAGAGATAAAAGCTCATTTAGGAACGACATGAACACGCAGCGTAGGTAGCTGTTTATCAGTAAATATCTACACTGAGATTAAGAAAAGCAGTAGCTTAATAAATTAAGTACTTCCTGCTATGGTTACTGTACTGGTAACTCCCCAAAAGAATCTGGATTGTGATGAGGGAAAAGAGAAAAAAGCTCATTTAGGACCCTGTACTTACGAAGGGGGTAGGCAGCTGTATATCAGGGAGTAAACCTTCTGAGAATAAAAACAGCTGGAGCTTGTTAAGGTAATTACACAGGGGAAAGGATAAGGTACTGGGAACTCCTCAGAAGAATCTGATTTGTGTGAGGGGAGAGAGATAAAAGCTCATTTACGAACGACATGAACATGGTGCGTCCGTAGCTGTTTATCAGTAAATAGCTCCACTGAGATTAAGAAAAGAAGGAGCTTAATAAACTAAGTACTTCCTGGTATGGTTACAGTATTGGTAACTCGCCTAAAGAACCTGAATTGTGGTGAGGGAACAGAGAAAAAAGCTTATTTATGACCTGAACTTACGAAGGGGGTAGGCAGCTGTATATCAGGGAGTAAACCTTCTGAGAATAAAAACAGCTGGAGCTTGTTACGGTAATTACACAGGGGAAAGGATAATGTACTGGGAACTCCTCAGAAGTATCTGTTTTGTGGTTAGGGGAGAGAGATAAAACTCATTTAGGAACGACATGAACATTCTGCGTAGGTAGCTGTTTATCAGTAAATATCTCCACTGACATTAAGAAAAGCAGTAGCTTAATAAATGAAGTACTTCCTGGTATGGTTACTGTACTGGTAACTCCCCAAAAGAATCTGGATTGTGGGGAGGGAACAGAGAAAAAAGCTCATTTAGGACCTGCACTTACGAAGGGGGTACGCAGCTGTATATCAGGCAGTACACCTTCTGAGAATAAAAACAGCTGGAGCTTGTTAAGGTAATTACACAGGGGAAAGGAAAATGTACTGGGAACTCCTCAGAAGAATCTGATTTGTGGTGAGGGGAGAGAGATAAAAGCTCATTTAGGAACGACATGAACATGCTGCGTAGGTAGCTGTTTATCAGTAAATATCTCCACTGAGATTAAGAAAAGCAGTAGCTTAATAAATTCAGTACTTCCTGGTATGGTTACTGTACTGGTAACTCCCCAAAAGAATCTGGATTGCGGTGAGGGAACAGAGAATAAAGCTCATTTAGGACCTGCACTTACGAAGGGGGTAGGCAGCTGTATATCAGGGAGTAAAACTTCTGAGAATAAAAACAGCTGTGGCTTGTTAAGGTAATTACACAGGGGAAAGGATAATGTACTGGCAACTCCTCAGAAGAATCTGATTCGTGGTGAGGGGAGAGAGATAAAAGCTCATTTAGGAACGACATGAACATGCTGTGTAGGTAGCTGTTTATCAGTAAATATCTCCACTGAAATTAAGAAAAGCAGTAGCTTAATAAATTAAGTACTTCCTGGTATGGTTACTGTACTGGTAACTCCCCAAAAGAATCTGGATTTTGGTGAGGGAACAGAGAAAAAGCTCATTTAGGACCTGCACTTACGAAGGGGGTAGGAAGCTGTATAACAGGGAGTAAACCTTCTGAGAATAAAAACAGCTGGAGCTTGTTAAGGTAATTACACAGGGGAAAGGATAATGTACTGGGAACTCCTCAGAAGAATCTGATTTGTGGTGAGGGGCGAGAGATAAAAGCTCATTTAGGAACGATATGAACATGCTGCGTAGGTAGCTTTTTATCAGTAAATATCTCCACTTAGATTCAGAAAAGCAGTAGCTTAATAAATTAAGTATTTCCTGGTATGGTTACTGTACTGGTAACTCCCCAAAAATATCTGGATTGTGGTGAGGGAACAGAGAAAAAAGCTCATTTAGGACCTGCACTTACGAAGGGGGTAGGCAGCTGTATATCTGGGAGTAAACCTTCTGAGAACAAAAACAGCTGGAGCTTGTTAAGGTAATTACACAAATAAATGATAATGTGCTGGGAACAATTCAGAAGAATCTGATTTGTGGTGAGGGGAGAGACATAAAAGCTCATTTAGGAACGACATGAACATGCTGCGTAGGTAGCTGTTTATCAGTAAATATCTCCACTGAGATTAAGAAAAGCAGTAGCTTCATAAATTAAGTACTTCCTCGTATGGTTACTGTACTGGTAACTCCCCAAAAGAATCTGGATTGTGGTGAGGGAACAGAGAAAAAAGCTCATTTAGGACCTGCACTTACGAAGGGGGTAGGCCGCTGTATATCAGGGAGTAAACCTTCTGAGAATAAAAACAGTTGGAGCTTGTTAAGGTAATTACACAGGGGAAAGGATAATGTACTGGGAACTCCTCAGAAGAATCTGATTTGTGGTGAGGGGAGAGAGATAAAAGCTCATTTAGGAACGACATGAACATGCTGCGTAGGTAGCTGTTTATCAGTAAATATCTCCACTGAGATTAAGAAAAGCAGTAGCTTAATAAATTAAGTACTTCCTTGTATGGTTACTGTACTGGTAACTCCCCAAAAGAATCTAGATTGTTTTGAGGGAACAGAGAAAAAAGCTCTTTTAGGACCTGCACTTACGAAGGGGGTAGGCAGCTGTATATCAGGGAGTAAACCTTCTGAGAATAAAAACAGCTGGAGCTTGTTAAGGTAATTACACAGGGGAAAGGATAATGTACTGGGAACTCCTCAGAAGAATCTGATTTGTGGTGAGGGGAGAGAGATAAAACCTCATTTAGGAACGACATGAACATGCTGCGTAGGTAGCTGTTTATCAGTAAATATCTCCACTGAGATTAAGAAAAGCAGTAGCTTAATAAATTAAGTACTTCCTGGTATGGTTACTGTACTGGTAACTCCCCAAAAGAATCTGGATTGTGGTGAGGGAACAGAGAAAAAAGCACATTTAGGACCTGAACTTACGAAGGGGGTAGGCAGCAGTATATCAGGGAGTAAACCTTCTGAGAATAAAAACAGCTGGAGCTTGTTAAGGTAATTACACAGGGGAAAGGATAATGTACTGGGAACTCCTCAGAAGAGTCTGATTTGTGGTGAGGGCAGAGAGATAAAAGCTCATTTAGGAACGACATGAACATGCTGCGTAGGTAGCTGTTTATCAGTAAATATCTCCACTGAGATTAAGAAAAGCAATAGCTTAATAAACTAAGTACTTCCTGGTATGGTTACTGTACTGGTAACTCCCCAAAAGAATCTGGATTGGGGTGAGGGAACAGAGAAAAAAGCTCATTTAGGACCTGCACTTACGAAGGGGGTAGGCAGCTGTATATCTGGGAGTAAACCTTCTGAGAACAAAAACAGCTGGAGCTTGTTAAGGTAATTACACAAAGAAATGATAATGTTCTGGGAACAATTCAGAAGAATCTGATTTGTGGTGAGGGGAGAGACATAAAAGCTCATTTAGGAACGACATGAACATGCTGCGTAGGTAGCTGTTTATCAGTAAATATCTCCACTGAGATTAAGAAAAGCAGTAGCTTAATAAATTAAGTACTTCCTGGTATGGTTACTGTACTGGTAACTCCCCAAAAGAATCTGTATTGTGGTGAGGGAACAGAGAAAAAAGCTCATTTAGGACCTGCACTTACGAAGGGGGTAGGCAGCTGTATATCAGGGAGTAAACCTTCTGAGAATAAAAACAGCAGGAGCTTGTTAAGGAAATTACACAGGGGAAAGGATAATGTACTGGGAACTCCTCAGAAGAATCTGATTTGTGGTGAGGGGAGAGAGATAAAAGCTCATTTAGGAACGACATGAACATGCTGCGTAGGTAGCTGTTTATCAGTAAATATCTCCACTGAGATTAAGAAAAGCAGTAGCTTCATAAATTAAGTACTTCTTGGTATGGTTACTGTACTGGTAACTCCCCAAAAGAATCTGGATTGTGGTGAGGGAACAGAGAAAAAAGCTCATTTAGGACCTGCACTTATGAAGGGGGTAGGCAGCTGTATATCAGGGAGTAAACCTTCTGAGAATAAAAACAGCAGGAGCTTGTTAAGGAAATTACACAGGGGATAGGATAATGTACTGGGAACTCCTCAGAAGAATCTGATTTGTGGTGAGGGGAGAGAGATAAAAGCTCATTTACGAACGACATGAACATGCTGCGTAGGTAGCTGTTTATCAGTAAATATCTCCACTGAGATTAAGAAAAGCAGTAGCTTAATAAATTAAGTACTTCCTGGTATGGTTACTGTACTGGTAACTCCCCAAAAGAATCTGGATTGCGGTGAGGGAACAGAGAATAAAGCTCATTTAGGACCTGCACTTACGAAGGGGGTACGCAGCTGTATATCAGGGAGTACACCTTCTGAGAATAAAAACAGCTGGAGCTTGTTAAGGTAATTACACAGGGGAAAGGAAAATGTACTGGGAACTCCTCAGAAGAATCTGATTTGTGGTGAGGGGAGAGAGATAAAAGCTCATTTAGGAACGACATGAACATGCTGCGTAGGTAGCTTTTTATCAGTAAATATCTCCACTGAGATTAAGAAAAGCAGTAGCTTAATAAATTCAGTACTTCCTGGTATGGTTACTGTACTGGTAACTCCCCAAAAGAATCTGGATTGCGGTGAGGGAACAGAGAATAAAGCTCATTTAGGACCTGCACTTACGAAGGGGGTAGGCAGCTGTATATCAGGGAGTAAAACTTCTGAGAATAAAAACAGCTGGGGCTTGTTAAGGTAATTACACAGGGGAAAGGATAATGTACTGGGAACTCCTCAGAAGAATCTGATTTGTGGTGAGGGGAGAGAGATAAAAGCTCATTTAGGAACGACATGAACCTGCTGCGTAGGTAGCTGTTTATCAGTAAATATCTCCACTGAAATTAAGAAAAGCAGTAGCTTAATAAATTAAGTACTTCCTGGTATGGTTACTGTACTGGTAACTCCCCAAAAGAATCTGGATTTTGGTGAGGGAACAGAGAAAAAAGCTCATTTAGGACCTGCACTTACGAAGGGGGTAGGAAGCTGTATAACAGGGAGTAAACCTTCTGCGAATAAAAACAGCTGGAGCTTGTTAAGGTAATTACACAGGGGAAAGGATAATGTACTGGGAATTCCTCAGAAGAATCTGATTTGTGGTGAGGGGCGAGAGATAAAAGCTCATTTAGGAACGATATGAACATGCTGCGTAGGTAGCTTTTTATCAGTAAATATCTCCACTTAGATTAAGAAAAGCAGTAGCTTAATAAATTAAGTATTTCCTGGTATGGTTACTGTACTGGTAACTCCCCAAAAATATCTGGATTGTGGTGAGGGAACAGAGAAAAAAGCTCATTTAGGACCTGCACTTACGAAGGGGGTAGGCAGCTGTATATCAGGGAGTAAACCTTCTGAGAATAAAAACAGCTGGAGCTTGTTAAGGTAATTACACAGGGGAAAGGATAATGTACTGGGAACTCCTCAGAAGAATCTGATTTGTGGTGAGGGGAGAGAGATAAAAGCTCATTTAGGAACGACATGAACACGCAGCGTAGGTAGCTGTTTATCAGTAAATATCTACACTGAGATTAAGAAAAGCAGTAGCTTAATAAATTAAGTACTTCCTGCTATGGTTACTGTACTGGTAACTCCCCAAAAGAATCTGGATTGTGATGAGGGAAAAGAGAAAAAAGCTCATTTAGGACCTGTACTTACGAAGGGGGTAGGCAGCTGTATATCAGGGAGTAAACCTTCTGAGAATAAAAACAGCCGGAGCTTGTTAAGGTAATTACACAGGGGAAAGGATAAGGTACTGGGAACTCCTCAGAAGAATCTGATTTGTGGTGAGGGGAGAGAGATAAAAGCTCATTTACGAACGACATGAACATGGTGCGTCCGTAGCTGTTTATCAGTAAATAGCTCCACTGAGATTAAGAAAAGAAGGAGCTTAATAAACTAAGTACTTCCTGGTATGGTTACAGTATTGGTAACTCGCCTAAAGAACCTGAATTGTGGTGAGGGAACAGAGAAAAAAGCTTATTTATGACCTGAACTTACGAAGGGGGTAGGCAGCTGTATATCAGGGAGTAAACCTTCTGAGAATAAAAACAGCTGGAGCTTGTTACGGTAATTACACAGGGGAAAGGATAATGTACTGGGAACTCCTCAGAAGTATCTGTTTTGTGGTTAGGGGAGAGAGATAAAACTCATTTAGGAACGACATGAACATGCTGCGTAGGTAGCTGTTTATCAGTAAATATCTCCACTGACATTAAGAAAAGCAGTAGCTTAATAAATGAAGTACTTCCTGGTATGGTTACTGTACTGGTAACTCCCCAAAAGAATCTGGATTGTGGGGAGGGAACAGAGAAAAAAGCTCATTTAGGACCTGCACTTACGAAGGGGGTACGCAGCTGTATATCAGGCAGTACACCTTCTGAGAATAAAAACAGCTGGAGCTTGTTAAGGTAATTACACAGGGGAAAGGAAAATGTACTGGGAACTCCTCAGAAGAATCTGATTTGTGGTGAGGGGAGAGAGATAAAAGCTCATTTAGGAACGACATGAACATGCTGCGTAGGTAGCTGTTTATCAGTAAATATCTCCACTGAGATTAAGAAAAGCAGTAGCTTAATAAATTCAGTACTTCCTGGTATGGTTACTGTACTGGTAACTCCCCAAAAGAATCTGGATTGCGGTGAGGGAACAGAGAATAAAGCTCATTTAGGACCTGCACTTACGAAGGGGGTAGGCAGCTGTATATCAGGGAGTAAAACTTCTGAGAATAAAAACAGCTGTGGCTTGTTAAGGTAATTACACAGGGGAAAGGATAATGTACTGGGAACTCCTCAGAAGAATCTGATTTGTGGTGAGGGGAGAGAGATAAAAGCTCATTTAGGAACGACATGAACATGCTGTGTAGGTAGCTGTTTATCAGTAAATATCTCCACTGAAATTAAGAAAAGCAGTAGCTTAATAAATTAAGTACTTCCTGGTATGGTTACTGTACTGGTAACTCCCCAAAAGAATCTGGATTTTGGTGAGGGAACAGAGAAAAAGCTCATTTAGGACCTGCACTTACGAAGTGGGTAGGAAGCTGTATAACAGGGAGTAAACCTTCTGAGAATAAAAACAGCTGGAGCTTGTTAAGGTAATTACACAGGGGAAAGGATAATGTACTGGGAACTCCTCAGAAGAATCTGATTTGTGGTGAGGGGCGAGAGATAAAAGCTCATTTAGGAACGATATGAACATGCTGCGTAGGTAGCTTTTTATCAGTAAATATCTCCACTTAGATTAAGAAAAGCAGTAGCTTAATAAATTAAGTATTTCCTGGTATGGTTACTGTACTGGTAACTCCCCAAAAATATCTGGATTGTGGTGAGGGAACAGAGAAAAAAGCTCATTTAGGACCTGCACTTACGAAGGGGGTAGGCAGCTGTATATCTGGGAGTAAACCTTCTGAGAACAAAAACAGCTGGAGCTTGTTAAGGTAATTACACAAATAAATGATAATGTGCTGGGAACAATTCAGAAGAATCTGATTTGTGGTGAGGGGAGAGACATAAAAGCTCATTTAGGAACGACATGAACATGCTGCGTAGGTAGCTGTTTATCAGTAAATATCTCCACTGAGATTAAGAAAAGCAGTAGCTTCATAAATTAAGTACTTCCTCGTATGGTTACTGTACTGGTAACTCCCCAAAAGAATCTGGATTGTGGTGAGGGAACAGAGAAAAAAGCTCATTTAGGACCTGCACTTACGAAGGGGGTAGGCCGCTGTATATCAGGGAGTAAACCTTCTGAGAATAAAAACAGTTGGAGCTTGTTAAGGTAATTACACAGGGGAAAGGATAATGTACTGGGAACTCCTCAGAAGAATCTGATTTGTGGTGAGGGGAGAGAGATAAAAGCTCATTTAGGAACGACATGAACATGCTGCGTAGGTAGCTGTTTATCAGTAAATATCTCCACTGAGATTAAGAAAAGCAGTAGCTTAATAAATTAAGAACTTCCTGGTATGGTTACTGTACTGGTAACTCCCCAAAAGAATCTAGATTGTTTTGAGGGAACAGAGAAAAAAGCTCTTTTAGGACCTGCACTTACGAAGGGGGTAGGCAGCTGTATATCAGGGAGTAAACCTTCTGAGAATAAAAACAGCTGGAGCTTGTTAAGGTAATTACACAGGGGAAAGGATAATGTACTGGGAACTCCTCAGAAGAATCTGATTTGTGGTGAGGGGAGAGAGATAAAACCTCATTTAGGAACGACATGAACATGCTGCGTAGGTAGCTGTTTATCAGTAAATATCTCCACTGAGATTAAGAAAAGCAGTAGCTTAATAAATTAAGTACTTCCTGGTATGGTTACTGTACTGGTAACTCCCCAAAAGAATCTGGATTGTGGTGAGGGAACAGAGAAAAAAGCACATTTAGGACCTGAACTTACGAAGGGGGTAGGCAGCAGTATATCAGGGAGTAAACCTTCTGAGAATAAAAACAGCTGGAGCTTGTTAAGGTAATTACACAGGGGAAAGGATAATGTACTGGGAACTCCTCAGAAGAGTCTGATTTGTGGTGAGGGCAGAGAGATAAAAGCTCATTTAGGAACGACATGAACATGCTGCGTAGGTAGCTGTTTATCAGTAAATATCTCCACTGAGATTAAGAAAAGCAATAGCTTAATAAACTAAGTACTTCCTGGTATGGTTACTGTACTGGTAACTCCCCTAAAGAATCTGGATTGGGGTGAGGGAACAGAGAAAAAAGCTCATTTAGGACCTGCACTTACGAAGGGGGTAGGCAGCTGTATATCTGGGAGTAAACCTTCTGAGAACAAAAACAGCTGGAGCTTGTTAAGGTAATTACACAAAGAAATGATAATGTTCTGGGAACAATTCAGAAGAATCTGATTTGTGGTGAGGGGAGAGACATAAAAGCTCATTTAGGAACGACATGAACATGCTGCGTAGGTAGCTGTTTATCAGTAAATATCTCCACTGAGATTAAGAAAAGCAGTAGCTTAATAAATTAAGTACTTCCTGGTATGGTTACTGTACTGGTAACTCCCCAAAAGAATCTGGATTGTGGTGAGGGAAGAGAAAAAAGCTCATTTAGGACCTGCACTTTCGAAGGGGGTAGGCAGCTGTATATCAGGGAGTAAACCTTCTGAGAATAAAAACAGCTGGAGCTTGTTAAGGTAATTACACAGGGGATAGGATAATGTACTGGGAACTCCTCAGAAGAATCTGATTTGTGGTGAGGGGAGAGAGATAAAAGCTCATTTAGGAACGACATGAACATGCTGCGTAGGTAGCTGTGTATCAGTAAATATCTGCACTGAGATTAAGAAAAGCAGTAGCTTAATAAATTAAGTACTTCCTGGTATGGTTACTGTACTGGTATCTCCCCAAAAGAAACAGTATTGTGGTGAGGGAACAGAGAAAAAAGCTCATTTAGGACCTGCACTTACGAAGGGGGTAGGCAGCTGTATATCAGGGAGTAAAGCTTCTGAGAATAAAAACAGCTGGAGCTTGTTAAGGTAATTACACAGGGGAAAGGATAATGTACTGGGAAGTCCTCAGAAGAATCTGACTTGTGGTGAGGAGAGAGAGATAAAAGCTCATTTAAGAACGACATGAAAATGCTGCGTACGTAGCTGTTTATCAGTAAATATCTCCACTGAGATTAAGAAAAGCAGTAGCTTCATAAATTAAGTACTTCCTCGTATGGTTACTGTACTGGTAACTACCCAAAAGAATCTGGATTGTGGTGAGGGAAAAGAGAAAAAAGCTCATTTAGGACCTGCACTTACGAAGGGGGTAGGCAGCTGTATATCTTGGAGGAAACCTTCTGAGAATAAAAACAGCTGGAGCTTGTTATGGTAATTACACAAGGGAAAGGATAATGTGCTGGGAACAATTCAGAAGAATCTGATTTGTGGTGAGGGGAGAGAGATAAAAGCTCATTTAGGAACGACATGAACATGCTGCGTAGGTAGCTGTTTATCAGTAAATATCTCCACTGAGATTAAGAAAAGCAGTAGCTTAATAAATTAAGTACTTCCTGGTATGGTTACTGTACTGGTAACTCCCCAAAAGAATCTGTATTGTGGTGAGGG
This sequence comes from Perognathus longimembris pacificus, assembly GCF_023159225.1. NCBI lineage: Eukaryota > Metazoa > Chordata > Mammalia > Rodentia > Heteromyidae > Perognathus > Perognathus longimembris. The sequence goes on along the minus strand of NW_025956682.1, from coordinate 15,841 downwards.
AACAGAGAAAAAAGCTCATTTAGGACCTGCACTTACGAAGGGGGTAGGCAGCTGTATATCAGGGAGTAAACCTTCTGAGAATAAAAACAGCAGGAGCTTGTTAAGGAAATTACACAGGGGAAAGGATAATGTACTGGGAACTCCTCAGAAGAATCTGATTTGTGGTGAGGGGAGAGAGATAAAAGCTCATTTAGGAACGACATGAACATGCTGCGTAGGTAGCTGTTTATCAGTAAATATCTCCACTGAGATTAAGAAAAGCAGTAGCTTCATAAATTAAGTACTTCTTGGTATGGTTACTGTACTGGTAACTCCCCAAAAGAATCTGGATTGTGGTGAGGGAACAGAGAAAAAAGCTCATTTAGGACCTGCACTTACGAAGGGGGTAGGCAGCTGTATATCAGGGAGTAAACCTTCTGAGAATAAAAACAGCAGGAGCTTGTTAAGGAAATTACACAGGGGAAAGGATAATGTACTGGGAACTCCTCAGAAGAATCTGATTTGTGGTGAGGGGAGAGAGATAAAAGCTCATTTACGAACGACATGAACATGCTGCGTAGGTAGCTGTTTATCAGTAAATATCTCCACTGAGATTAAGAAAAGCAGTAGCTTAATAAATTAAGTACTTCCTGGTATGGTTACTGTACTGGTAACTCCCCAAAAGAATCTGGATTGTGGTGAGGGAACAGAGAAAAAAGCTCATTTAGGACCTGCACTTTCGAAGGGGGTAGGCAGCTGTATATAGGGAGTAAACCTTCTGAGAATAAAAACAGCTGGAGCTTGTTAAGGTAATTACACAGGGGAAAGGATAATGTACTGGGAACTCCTCAGAAGAATCTGATTTGTGGTGAGGGGAGAGAGATAAAAGCTCATTTAGGAACGACATGAACATGCTGCGTAGGTAGGTGTTTATCAGTAAATATCTCCACTGAGATTAAGAAAAGCAGTAGCTTAATAAATTAATTACTTCCTGGTTTGCTTGCTGTAGGTAACTCCCGAAAAGAATCTGGATTGTGGTTAGGGAAGATAGAAGAAAGCTCATTTAGGACCTGCACTTAGGAAGGGGGTAGGCAGCTGTATATCAGGGTGTTAACCTTCTGAGAATAAAAACAGCAGGAGCTTGTTAAGCTAATTACACAGGGGAAAGGATAATGTACTGGGAACTCCTCAGAAGAATCTGATTTGTGGTGAGGGGAGAGAGATAAAACCTCATTTAGGAACGACATGAACATGCTGCGTAGGTAGCTGTTTATCAGTAAATATCTCCACTGAGATTAAGAAAAGCAGTAGCTTAATAAATTAAGTACTTCCTGGTATGGTTACTGTACTGGTAACTCCCCAAAAGAATCTAGATTGTTTTGAGGGAACAGAGAAAAAAGCTCATTTAGGACCTGCACTTACGAAGGGGGTAGGCAGCTGTATATCAGGGAGTAAACCTTCTGAGAATAAAAACAGCTGGAGCTTGTTAAGGTAATTACACAGGGGAAAGGATAATGTACTGGGAACTCCTCAGAAGAATCTGATTTGTGGTGAGGGGAGAGAGATAAAACCTCATTTAGGAACGACATGAACATGCTGCGTAGGTAGCTGTTTATCAGTAAATATCTCCACTGAGATTAAGAAAAGCAGTATCTTAATAAATTAAGTACTTCCTGGTATGGTTACTGTACTCGTAACTCCCCAAAAGAATCTGGATTGTGGTGAGGGAACAGAGAAAAAAGCACATTTAGGACCTGAACTTACGAAGGGGGTAGGCAGCAGTATATCAGGGAGTAAACCTTCTGAGAATAAAAACAGCTGGAGCTTGTTAAGGTAATTACAGAGGGGAAAGGATAATGTACTGGGAACTCCTCAGAAGAGTCTGATTTGTGGTGAGGGCAGAGAGATAAAAGCTCATTTAGGAACGACATGAACATGCTGCGTAGGTAGCTGTTTATCAGTAAATATCTCCACTGAGATTAAGAAAAGCAATAGCTTAATAAACTAAGTACTTCCTGGTATGGTTACTGTACTGGTAACTCCCCAAAAGAATCTGGATTGGGGTGAGGGAACGGAGAAAAAAGCTCATTTAGGACCTGCACTTACGAAGGGGGTAGGCAGCTGTATATCTGGGAGTAAACCTTCTGAGAACAAAAACAGCTGGAGCTTGTTAAGGTAATTACACAAAGAAATGATAATGTTCTGGGAACAATTCAGAAGAATCTGATTTGTGGTGAGGGGAGAGACATAAAAGCTCATTTAGGAACGACATGAACATGCTGCGTAGGTAGCTGTTTATCAGTAAATATCTCCACTGAGATTAAGAAAAGCAGTAGCTTAAAAAATTAAGTACTTCCTGGTATGGTTCCTGTACTGGTTACTCCCCAAAAGAATCTGGAATGTGGTGAGGGAAGAGAAAAAAGCTCATTTAGGACCTGCACTTTCGAAGGGGGTAGGCAGCTGTATATCAGGGAGTAAACCTTCTGAGAATAAAAACAGCTGGAGCTTGTTAAGGTAATTACACAGGGGATAGGATAATGTACTGGGAACTCCTCAGAAGAATCTGATTTGTGGTGAGGGGAGAGAGATAAAAGCTCATTTAGGAACGACAAGAACATGCTGCGTAGGTAGCTGTGTATCAGTAAATATCTGCACTGAGATTAAGAAAAGCAGTAGCTTAATAAATTAAGTACTTCCTGGTATGGTTACTGTACTGGTATCTCCCCAAAAGAAACAGTATTGTGGTGAGGGAACAGAGAAAAAAGCTCATTTAGGACCTGCACTTACGAAGGGGGTAGGCAGCTGTATATCAGGGAGTAAAGCTTCTGAGTATAAAAACAGCTGGAGCTTGTTAAGGTAATTACACAGGGGAAAGGATAATGTACTGGGAAGTCCTCAGAAGAATCTGACTTGTGGTGAGGAGAGAGAGATAAAAGCTCATTTAGGAACGACATGAACATGATGCGTACGTAGCTGTTTATCAGTAAATATCTCCACTGAGATTAAGAAAAGCAGTAGCTTCATAAATTAAGTACTTCCTCGTATGGTTACTGTACTGGTAACTACCCAAAAGAATCTGGATTGTGGTGAGGGAACAGAGAAAAAAGCTCATTTAGGACCTGCACTTACGAAGGGGGTAGGCAGCTCTATATCAGGGAGTAAACCTTCTGAGAATAAAAACAGCAGGTGCTTGTTAAGGAAATTACACAGGGGAAAGGTTAATGTACTGGGAACTCCTCAGAAGAATCTGATTTGTGGTGAGGGGAGAGAGATAAAAGCTCATTTAGGAACGACATGAACATACTGCGTAGGTAGCTGTTTATCAGTAAATATCTGCACTGAGATTAAGAAAAGCAGTAGCTTCATAAATTAAGTACTTCCTGGTATGGTTACTGTACTGGTAACTCCCCAAAAGAATCTGGATTGTGGTGAGGGAACAGAGAAAAAAGCTCATTTAGGACCTGCACTTACGAAGGGGGTAGGCAGCTGTATATCAGGGAGTAAACCTTCTGAGAATAAAAACAGCTGGAGCTTGTTAAGGTAATTACACAGGGGAAAGGATAATGTACTGGGAACTCCTCAGAAGAATCTGATTTGTGGTGAGGGGAGAGAGATAAAAGCTCATTTAGGAACGACATGAACATGCTGCGTAGGTAGGTGTTTATCAGTAAATATCTCCACTGAGATTAAGAAAAGCAGTAGCTTAATAAATTAATTACTTCCTGGTTTGCTTGCTGTAGGTAACTCCCGAAAAGAATCTGGATTGTGGTTAGGGAAGATAGAAGAAAGCTCATTTAGGACCTGCACTTAGGAAGGGGGTAGGCAGCTGTATATCAGGGTGTTAACCTTCTGAGAATAAAAACAGCAGGAGCTTGTTAAGCTAATTACACAGGGGAAAGGATAATGTACTGGGAACTCCTCAGAAGAATCTGATTTGTGGTGAGGGGAGAGAGATAAAACCTCATTTAGGAACGACATGAACATGCTGCGTAGGTAGCTGTTTATCAGTAAATATCTCCACTGAGATTAAGAAAAGCAGTAGCTTAATAAATTAAGTACTTCCTGGTATGGTTACTGTACTGGTAACTCCCCAAAAGAATCTAGATTGTTTTGAGGGAACAGAGAAAAAAGCTCATTTAGGACCTGCACTTACGAAGGGGGTAGGCAGCTGTATATCAGGGAGTAAACCTTCTGAGAATAAAAACAGCTGGAGCTTGTTAAGGTAATTACACAGGGGAAAGGATAATGTACTGGGAACTCCTCAGAAGAATCTGATTTGTGGTGAGGGGAGAGAGATAAAACCTCATTTAGGAACGACATGAACATGCTGCGTAGGTAGCTGTTTATCAGTAAATATCTCCACTGAGATTAAGAAAAGCAGTATCTTAATAAATTAAGTACTTCCTGGTATGGTTACTGTACTGGTAACTCCCCAAAAGAATCTGGATTGTGGTGAGGGAACAGAGAAAAAAGCACATTTAGGACCTGAACTTACGAAGGGGGTAGGCAGCAGTATATCAGGGAGTAAACCTTCTGAGAATAAAAACAGCTGGAGCTTGTTAAGGTAATTACAGAGGGGAAAGGATAATGTACTGGGAACTCCTCAGAAGAGTCTGATTTGTGGTGAGGGCAGAGAGATAAAAGCTCATTTAGGAACGACATGAACATGCTGCGTAGGTAGCTGTTTATCAGTAAATATCTCCACTGAGATTAAGAAAAGCAATAGCTTAATAAACTAAGTACTTCCTGGTATGGTTACTGTACTGGTAACTCCCCAAAAGAATCTGGATTGGGGTGAGGGAACAGAGAAAAAAGCTCATTTAGGACCTGCACTTACGAAGGGGGTAGGCAGCTGTATATCTGGGAGTAAACCTTCTGAAAACAAAAACAGCTGGAGCTTGTTAAGGTAATTACACAAAGAAATGATAATGTTCTGGGAACAATTCAGAAGAATCTGATTTGTGGTGAGGGGAGAGACATAAAAGCTCATTTAGGAACGACATGAACATGCTGCGTAGGTAGCTGTTTATCAGTAAATATCTCCACTGAGATTAAGAAAAGCAGTAGCTTAATAAATTAAGTACTTCCTGGTATGGTTCCTGTACTGGTTACTCCCCAAAAGAATCTGGAATGTGGTGAGGGAAGAGAAAAAAGCTCATTTAGGACCTGCACTTTCGAAGGGGGTAGGCAGCTGTATATCAGGGAGTAAACCTTCTGAGAATAAAAACAGCTGGAGCTTGTTAAGGTAATTACACAGGGGATAGGATAATGTACTGGGAACTCCTCAGAAGAATCTGATTTGTGGTGAGGGGAGAGAGATAAAAGCTCATTTAGGAACGACAAGAACATGCTGCGTAGGTAGCTGTGTATCAGTAAATATCTGCACTGAGATTAAGAAAAGCAGTAGCTTAATAAATTAAGTACTTCCTGGTATGGTTACTGTACTGGTATCTCCCCAAAAGAAACAGTATTGTGGTGAGGGAACAGAGAAAAAAGCTCATTTAGGACCTGCACTTACGAAGGGGGTAGGCAGCTGTATATCAGGGAGTAAAGCTTCTGAGAATAAAAACAGCTGGAGCTTGTTAAGGTAAACACTCAGGGGAAAGGATAATGTACTGGGAAGTCCTCAGAAGAATCTGACTTGTGGTGAGGAGAGAGAGATAAAAGCTCATTTAGGAACGACATGAACATGATGCGTACGTAGCTGTTTATCAGTAAATATCTCCACTGAGATTAAGAAAAGCAGTAGCTTCATAAATTAAGTACTTCCTCGTATGGTTACTGTACTGGTAACTACCCAAAAGAATCTGGATTGTGGTGAGGGAAGAGAGAAAAAAGCTCATTTAGGACCTGCACTTACGAAGGGGGTAGGCAGCTCTATATCAGGGAGTAAACCTTCTGAGAATAAAAACAGCAGGTGCTTGTTAAGGAAATTACACAGGGGAAAGGTTAATGTACTGGGAACTCCTCAGAAGAATCTGATTTGTGGTGAGGGGAGAGAGATAAAAGCTCATTTACGAACGACATGAACATGCTGCATAGGTAGCTGTTTATCAGTAAATATCTCCACTGAGATTAAGAAAAGCAGTAGCTTAATAAATTAAGTACTTCCTGGTATGGTTACTGTACTGGTAACTCCCCAAAAGAATCTGTATTGTGGTGAGGGAACAGAGAAAAAAGCTCATTTAGGACCTGCACTTTCGAAGGGGGTAGGCAGCTGTATATCAGGGAGTAAACCTTCTGAGAATAAAAACAGCTGGAGCTTGTTAAGGTAATTACACAGGGGAAAGGATAATGTACTGGGAACTCCTCAGAAGAATCTGATTTGTGGTGAGGGGAGAGAGATAAAAGCTCATTTAGGAACGACATGAACATGCTGCCTAGGTAGGTGTTTATCAGTAAATATCTCCACTGAGATTAAGAAAAGCAGTAGCTTAATAAATTAATTACTTCCTGGTTTGCTTGCTGTTGGTAACTCCCGAAAAGAATCTGGATTGTGGTTAGGGAAGAGAGAAGAAAGATCATTTAGGACCTGCACTTAGGAAGGGGGTAGGCAGCTGTATATCAGGGTGTTAACCTTCTGAGAATAAAAACAGCAGGAGCTTGTTAAGCTAATTACACAGGGGAAAGGATAATGTACTGGGAACTCCTCAGAAGAATCTGATTTGTGGTGAGGGAAGAGAGGTAAAAGCTCATTTAGGAACTACATGAACATGCTGCGTACGTAGCTGATTATCAGTAAATATCTCCACTGAGATTAAGAAAAGCAGTAGCTTAATAAATTAAGTACTTCCTGGTATGGTTACTGTACTGGTAACTCCCCAAAAGAATCTGGATTGTGGTAGGGAACAGAGAAAAAAGCTCATTTAGGACCTGCACTTACGAAGGGGGTAGGCAGCTGTATATCAGGGAGTAAACCTTCTGAGAATAAAAACAGCTTCAGCTTGTTAAGGTAATTACACAGGGGAAAGGATAATGTACTGGGAACTCCTCAGAAGAATCTGATTTGTGGTGAGGGGAGAGAGATAAAAGCTCATTTAGGAACGACATGAACATGCTGCGTAGGTAGCTGTTTATCAGTAAATATCTCCACTGAAATTAAGAAAAGCAGTAGCTTAATAAATTAAGTACTTCCTGGTATGGTTCCTGTACTGGTAACTCCAAAAAGAATCTGGATAATGTTGAGGGAACAGAGAAAAAAGCTCATTTAGGACCTGCACTTACGAAGGGGGTAGGCACCTGTATATCAGGGAGTAAACCTTCTGAGAATAAAAACAGCTGGTGATTGTTAAGGTAATTACACAGGGGAAAGGATAATGTACTGGGAACTCATCAGAAGAATCTGATTTGTGGTGAGGGGAGAGAGAAAATAGCTCATTTAGGACCTGCACTTACGAAGGGGGTAGGGAGCAGTATATCAGGGAGTATACCTTCTGAGAATAAAAACAGCAGGAGCTTGTTAAGGTAATTACACAGGGGAAAGGATAATGTACTGGGAACTCCTCAAAAGAATCTGATTTGTGGTGAGGGGAGAGAGATAAAAGCTCATTTAGGAACGACATGAACATGCTGCGTACGTAGCTGATTATCAGTAAATATCTCCACTGAGATTAAGAAAGGCAGTAGCTTAATAAATTAAGTACTTCCTGGTATGGTTAATGTACTGGTAACTCCGCAAAAGAATCTGGATTGTGGTGAGGGAACAGAGAAAAAAGCTCATTTAGGACCTGCACTTACGAAGGGGGTAGGCAGCTGTATATCAGGGAGTAAACCTTCTGAGAATAAAAACAGCTTCAGCTTGTTAAGGTAATTACACAGGGGAAAGGATAATGTACAGGGAACTCCTCAGAAGAATCTGATTTGTGGTGAGGGGTGAGAGATAAAAGCTCATTTAGGAACGACATGAACATGCTGCGTAGGTAGCTGTTTATCAGTAAATATCTCCACTGAGATTGAGAAAAGCAGTAGCGTAATAAATTAAGTACTTCCTGGTGTGGTTACTGTACTGGTAACTCCCCAAAAGAATCTGGATTGTGTTGAGGGAAGAGAGAAAAAAGCTCATTTAGGACCTCCACTTACGAAGGGGGTAGGCAGCTGTATATCAGGGAGTAAACCTTCTGAGAATAAAAACAGCTGGAGCTTGTTAAGGTAATTACACAGGGGAAACAATAATGTACTGGGAACTCCTCAGAAGAATCTGATTTGTGGTGAGGGGAGAGAGATAAAAGCTCATTTAGGAACGACATGAACATGCTGTTTAGGTAGCTGTTTATCAGTAAATATCTCCACTGAAATTAAGAAAAGCAGTAGCTTAATTAATTAAGTACTTCCTGGTATGGTTACTGTACTGGTAACTCCCCAAAAGAATCTGGATTGTGGTAGGGAACAGAGAAAAAAGCTCATTTAAGACCTGCACTTACGAAGGGGGTAGGCAGCTGTATATCAGGGAGTAAACCTTCTGAGAATAAAAACAGCTTCAGCTTGTTAAGGTAATTACATAGGGGAAAGGATAATGTACTGGGAACTCCTCAAAAGAATCTGATTTGTGGTGAGTGGAGAGAGATAAAAGCTCATTTAGGAACTACATGAACATGCTGCGTACGTAGCTGATTATCAGTAAATATCTCCACTGAGATTAAGAAAAGCAGTAGCTTAATAAATTAAGTACTTCCTGGTATGGTTACTGTACTGGTAACTCCCCAAAAGAATCTGGATTGTGGTAGGGAACAGAGAAAAAAGCTCATTTAAGAACTGCACTTACGAAGGGGGTAGGCAGCTGTATATCAGGGAGTAAACCTTCTGAGAATAAAAACAGCTTCAGCTTGTTAAGGTAATTACACAGGGGAAAGGATAATGTACTGGGAACTCCTCAAAAGAATCTGATTTGTGGTGAGGGGAGAGAGATAAAAGCTCATTTAGGAACTACATGAACATGCTGCGTACGTAGCTGATTATCAGTAAATATCTCCACTGAGATTAAGAAAAGCAGTAGCTTAATAAATTAAGTACTTCCTGGTATGGTTACTGTACTGGTAACTCCCCAAAAGAATCTGGATTGTGGTAGGGAACAGAGAAAAAAGCTCATTTAAGACCTGCACTTACGAAGGGTGTAGGCAGCTGTATATCAGGGAGTAAACCTTCTGAGAATAAAAACAGCTTCAGCTTGTTAAGGTAATTACACAGGGGAAAGGATAATGTACTGGGAACTCCTCAAAAGAATCTGATTTGTGGTGAGGGGAGAGAGATAAAAGCTCATTTAGGATCGACATGAACATGCTGCGTAGGTAGCTGTTTATCAGTAAATATCTCCACTGAGATTGAGAAAAGCAGTAGCTTAATAAATTAAGTACTTTCTGGTATGGTTCCTGTACTGGTAACTCCAAAAAGAATCTGGATTATGGTGAGGGAACAGAGAAAAAAGCTCATTTAGGACCTCCACTTTCGAAGGGGGTAGGTAGCTGTATATCAGGGAGTAAAACTTCTGAGAATAAAAACAGCTGGAGCTTGTTAAGGTAATTACACAGGGGAAACAATAATGTACTGGGAACTCCTCAGAAGAATCTGATTTGTGGTGAGGGGAGAGAGATAAAAGCTCATTTAGGAACGACATGAACATGCTGCGTAGTTAGGTGTTTATCAGTAAATATTTCCATTGAGATTAAGAAAAGCAGTAGCTTAATAAATTAAGTACTTCCTGGTATGGTTACTGTACTGGTAACTCCCCAAAAGAATCTGGATTGTGGTGAGGGAACAGAGAAAAAAGCTCATTTAGGACCTGCACTTACGAAGGGGGTAGGCAGCTGTACATCAGGGAGTAAGCCTTCTGAGAATAAAAACGGCTGGAGCTTGTTAAGGTAAATACACAGGGGAAAGGATAATGTACTGGGAACTCCTCAGAAGAATCTGATTTGTGGTGAGGGGAGAGAGATAAAAGCTCATTTAGGAACGACATGAACATGCTGCGTAGGTAGCTCTTTATCAGTAAATATTTCCATTGAGATTAAGAAAAGCAGTAGCTTAATAAATTAAGTACTTCCTGGTATGGTTACTGTACTGGTAACTCCCCAAAATAATCTGGATTGTGGTGAGGGAACAGAGAAAAAGCTCATTTAGGACCTGCACTTACGAAGGGGGTAGGCAGCTGTATATCAGGGAGTAAGCCTTCTGAGAATAAAAACAGCTGGAGCTTGTTAAGGTAATTACACAGGGGAAAGGATAATGTACTGGGTCCTCCTCAGAAGAATCTGATTTGTGGTGAGGGGAGAGAGATACAAGCTCATTTAGGAACGACATGAACATGCTGTGTAGGTAGCTGTTTATCAGTAAATATCTCCACTGAAATTAAGAAAAGCAGTAGCTTAATAAATTAAGTACTTCCTGGTATGGTTCCTGTACTGGTAACTCCAAAAAGAATCTGGATTATGGTGAGGAAACAGAGAAAATAGCTCATTAAGGACCTGCACTTACGAAGGGGGTAGGCACCTGTATATCAGGGAGTAAACCTTCTGTGAATAAAAACAGCTGGTGCTTGTTAAGGTAATTACACAGGGGAAAGGATAATGTACTGGGAACTCCTCAGAAGAATCTGATTTGTGGTGAGGGGAGAGAGATAAAAGGTCATTTAGGAAGGACATGAACATGCTGCTTAGGTAGCTGTTTATCAGTAAATATCTCCACTGAGATTAAGAAAAGCAGTAGCTTAATAAATTATGTACTTCCTGGTATGGTTACTGTACTGGTAACTCCCCAAAAGAATCTGGATTGTGGTGAGGGAACAGAGAAAAAATCTCATTTAGGACCTGCACTTACGAAGGGGTAGGGAGCTGTATATCAGGGAGTAAACCTTCTGAGAATAAAAACAGCTGGAGCCTGTTAAGGTAATTACACAGGGGAAAGGATAATGTACTGGGAACTCCTCAGAAGAAACTGATTTGTGGTGAGGGGAGAGAGATAAAAGCTCATTTAGGAACGACATGAACATGCTGTGTAGGTAGCTGTTTACCAGTAAATATCTCCACTGAAATTAAGAAAAGCAGTAGCTTAATAAATTAAGTACTTCCTGGTATGGTTCCTGTACTGGTAACTCCAAAAATAATCTGGATTATGGTGAGGGAACAGAGAAAAAAGCTCATTTAGGACCTGCACTTACGAAGGGGGTAGGCAGCTGTAAATCAGACAGTAAAACTTCTGAGAATAAAAACAGCTGGAGCTTGTTAAGGTAATTACACAGCGGAAAGGATAATGTACTGGGAACTCCTCAGAAGAATTTGATTTGTGGTGAGGGGAGAGAGATAAAAGGTCATTTAGGAACGACATGAACATGCTGCGTAGGTAGCTGTTTATCAGTAAATATCTCCACTGAGATTAAGAAAAGCATTAGCTTAATAAATTAATTACTTCCTGGTTTGCTTATTGTTGGTATCTCCTCAAAAGAATCTGGATTGTGGTGAGGGAACAGAGAAGAAAGCTCATTTAGGACCTGCACTTAGGAAGGGGGTAGGCAGCTGTATATCAGGGAGTAAACCTTCTGAGAATAAAAACAGCTTCAGCTTGTTAAGCTAATTACACAGGGGAAAGGATAATGTACAGGGAACTCCTCAAAAGAATCTGATTTGTGGTGAGGGGAGAGAGATAAAAGCTCATTTAGGAACGACATGAACATGCTGCGTAGGTAGCTGTTTATCAGTAAATATTTCCATTGAGATTAAGAAAAGCAGTAGCTTAATAAATTAAGTACTTCCTGGTATGGTTACTGTACTGGTAACTCCCCAAAATAATCTGGATTGTGGTGAGGGAACAGAGAAAAAGCTCATTTAGGACCTGCACTTACGAAGGGGGTAGGCAGCTGTATATCAGGGAGTAAGCCTTCTGAGAATAAAAACAGCTGGAGCTTGTTAAGGTAATTACACAGGGGAAAGGATAATGTACTGGGTACTCCTCAGAAGAATCTGATTTGTGGTGAGGGGAGAGAGATACAAGCTCATTTAGGAACGACATGAACATGCTGTGTAGGTAGCTGTTTATCAGTAAATATCTCCACTGAAATTAAGAAAAGCAGTAGCTTAATAAATTAAGTACTTCCTGGTATGGTTCCTGTACTGGTAACTCCAAAAAGAATCTGGATTATGGTGAGGGAACAGAGAAAATAGCTCATTAAGGACCTGCACTTACGAAGGGGGTAGGCACCTGTATATCAGGGAGTAAACCTTCTGTGAATAAAAACAGCTGGTGCTTGTTAAGGTAATTACACAGGGGAAAGGATAATGTACTGGGAACTCCTCAGAAGAATCTGATTTGTGGTGAGGGGAGAGAGATAAAAGGTCATTTAGGAAGGACATGAACATGCTGCTTAGGTAGCTGTTTATCAGTAAATATCTCCACTGAGATTAAGAAAAGCAGTAGCTTAATAAATTAAGTACTTCCTGGTATGGTTACTGTACTGGTAACTCCCCAAAAGAATCTGGATTGTGGTGAGGGAACAGAGAAAAAAGCTCATTTAGGACCTGCACTTACGAAGGGGGTAGGGAGCTGTATATCAGGGAGTAAACCTTCTGAGAATAAAAACAGCTGGAGCCTGTTAAGGTAATTACACAGGGGAAAGGATAATGTACTGGGAACTCCTCAGAAGAATCTGATTTGTGGTGAGGGGAGAGAGATAAAAGCTCATTTAGGAACGACATGAACATGCTGCGTAGGTAGCTGTTTACCAGTAAATATCTCCACTGAAATTAAGAAAAGCAGTAGCTTAATAAATTAAGTACTTCCTGGTATGGTTCCTGTACTGGTAACTCCAAAAATAATCTGGATTATGGTGAGGGAACAGAGAAAAAAGCTCATTTAGGACCTGCACTTACGAAGGGGGTAGGCAGCTGTAAATCAGACAGTAAAACTTCTGAGAATAAAAACAGCTGGAGCTTGTTAAGGTAATTACACAGCGGAAAGGATAATGTACTGGGAACTCCTCAGAAGAATTTGAATTGTGGTGAGGGGAGAGAGATAAAAGGTCATTTAGGAACGACATGAACATGCTGCGTAGGTAGCTGTTTATCAGTAAATATCTCCACTGAGATTAAGAAAAGCATTAGCTTAATAAATTAATTACTTCCTGGTTTGCTTATTGTTGGTATCTCCTCAAAAGAATCTGGATTGTGGTGAGGGAACAGAGAAGAAAGCTCATTTAGGACCTGCACTTAGGAAGGGGGTAGGCAGCTGTATATCAGGGTGTAAACCTTCTGAGAATAAAAACAGCAGGAGCTTGTTAAGGTAATTTCACAGGGGAAAGGATAATGTACTGGGAACTCCTCAGAAGAATCTGATTTGTGGTGAGGGGAGAGAGATAAAAGCTCATTTAGGAACGACATGAACATGCTGCGTACGTAGCTGATTATCAGTAAATATCTCCACTGAGATTAAGAAAAGCAGTAGCTTAATAAATTAAGTACTTCCTGGTATGGTTACTGTACTGGTAACTCCCCAAAAGAATCTGGATTGTGGTGAGGGAACAGAGAAAAAAGCTCATTTAGGACCTGCACTTACGAAGGGGGTAGGCAGCTGTATATCAGGGAGTAAACCCTCTCAGAATAAAAACAGCTTCAGCTTGTTAAGGTAATTACACAGGGGAAAGGATAATGTACTGGTAAATCCTCAAAAGAATCTGATTTGTGGTGAGGGGAGAGAGATAAAAGCTCATTTAGGAACGACATGAACATGCTGCGTAGATAGCTGTTTATCAGTAAATATCTCCACTGAGATTGAGAAAAGCAGTAGCTTAATAAATTAAGTACTTCCTGGTATGGTTACTGTACTGGTAACTCCCCAAAAGAATCTGTATTGTGGTGAGGGAACAGAGAAAAAAGCTCATTTAGGACCTGCACTTACGAAGGGGGTAGGCAGCTGTATATCAGGGAGTAAACCTTCTGAGAATAAAAACAGCTGGAGCTTGTTAAGGTAATTACACAGGGGAAAGGATAATGTACTGGGAACTCCTCAGAAGAATCTGATTTGTGGTGAGGAGAGAGATAAAACCTCATTTAGGAACGACATGTACATGCTGCGTAGGTAGCTGTTTATCAGTAAATATCCACTGAGATTAAGAAAAGCAGTAGCTTAATAAATTAAGTACTTCCTGGTATGGTTGCTGTACTGGTAACTCCCCAAAAGAATCTGGATTGTGTTGAGGGAACAGAGAGAAAAGCTCATTTAGGACCTGCACTTTCGAATGGGGTAGGCAGGTTTATATCAGGGAGTAAACCATCTGAGAATAAAAACAGCTGGAGCTTGTTAAGGTAATTACACAGGGGAAACGATAATGTACTGGGAAGTCCTCAGAAGAATCTGATTTGTAGTGAGGGTAGAGAGATAAAAGCTCATTTAAGAACGACATGAACATGCTGCGTAGGTAGCTGTTTATCAGTAAATATCTCCACAGAGATTAAGAAAAGCAGTAGCTTCATAAATTAAGTACTTCCTCCTATGGTTACTGTACTGGTAACTCCCCAAAAGAATCTGGATTGTGGTGAGGGAACAGAGAAAAAAGCTCATTTAGGACCTGCACTTACGAAGGGGGTAGGCAGCTGTTTATCAGGGAGTAAACCTTCTAAGAATAAAAACAGCTGGAGCTTGTTAAGGTAATTACACAGGGGAAAGGATAATGTACTGGGAACTCCTCAGAAGAATCTGATTTGTGGTGAGGGGAGAGAGATAAAAGCTCATTTAGGAACGACATGAACATGCTGCGTAGGTAGCTGTTTATCAGTAAATATCTCCACTGAGATTAAGAAAAGCAGTAGCTTAATAAATTAAGTACTTCCTGGTATGGTTACTGTACTGGTAACTCCCCAAAAGAATCTGGATTGTGGTGAGGGAACAGAGAGAAAAGCTCATTTAGGACCTGCACTTACGAAGGGGGTAGACAGCTGTATAATAGGGAGTAAAACTTCTGAGAATAAAAACAGCTGGAGCTTGTTAAGGTAATTACACAGGGGAAAGGATAATGTACTGGGAACTCCTCAGAAGAATCTGATTTGTGGTGACGGGGGAGAGATAAAAGCTCATTTAGGAACGACATGAACATGCTGCGTAGGTAGCTTTTTAACATTAAATATCTCCACTGAGATTAAGAAAAGCAGTAGCTTAATAAATTAATTACTTCCTGGTTTGCTTACTGTTGGTAACTCCCCAAAAGAATCTGGATTGTGGTCAGGAAACAGAGAAGAAAGCTCATTTAGGACCTGCACTTACGAAGGGGGTAGGGAGCAGTATATCAGGGAGTATACCTTCTGACAATAAAAACAGCTGGAGCTTGTTAAGGTAATTACACAGGGGAAAGGATAATATACTGGGAACTCCTCAGAAGAATCTGATTTGTGGTGAGGGGAGAGAGATAAAAGCTCATTTAGGAACGACATGAACATGCTGCGTACGTAGCTGTTTATCAGTAAATATCTCCACTGAGATTAAGAAAAGCAGTAGCTTAATAAATTAAGTACTTCCTGGTATGGTTACTGTACTGGTAACTCCCCAAAAGAATCTGTATTGTGTTGAGGGAACAGAGAGAAAAGCTCATTTAGGACCTGCACTTTCGAAGGGGGTAGTCAGCTTTATATCAGGGAGTAAACCTTCTGAGAATAAAAACAGCTGGAGCTTGTTAAGGTAATTACACAGGGGAAAGGATAATGTACTGGGAACTCCTCAGAAGAATCTGATTTGTGGTGAGGGGAGAGAGATAAAAGCTCATTTCGGAATGACATGAACATGCTGCGTAGGTAGCTGTTTATCAGTAAATATCTCCACTGAGATTAAGAAAAGCAGTAGCTTAATAAATTAAGTACTTCCTGGTATGGTTACTGTACTGGTACCTCCC
>NW_025956681.1:0-39935 GCF_023159225.1 Perognathus longimembris pacificus | reverse complement strand
ATAAAAACAGCTGGAACTTCTTAAGGTAATTACACAGGGGAAAGGATAATGTACTCGGAACTCCTCAGAAGAATCTGATTTGCGGTGAGGGGAGAGAGGTAAAAGCTCATTTAGGAACGACATGAACATGCTGTGTAGGTAGCTGTTTATCAGTAAATATCTCCACTGAGATTAAGAAAAGCAGTAGCTTAATAAATTAAGTACTTCCTGGTATGGATACTGTACTGGCAACTACCCAAAAGCATCTGGATTGGGGTGAGGGAACAGAGAAAAAAGCTCATTTAGGACCTACACTTACGAAGGGGGTAGGCAGCTGTATATCAGGGAGTAAACCATCTGAGAATAAAAACAGCTGGAGCTTGTTAAGGTAATTACACAGGGGAAAGGATAATGAACTGGGAACTCCTCAGAAGAATCTGATTTGTGGTGAGGGGAGAGAGATAAAAGCTCATTTATGAACGACATGAACATGCTGAATACGTAGCTGTTTATCAGTAAATATTTCCTCTGAGATTAACAAAAGCAGTACCTTAATAAATTAAGTACGTCCTGGAATGGTTACTGTACTGGTAACTCCCCAAAGAATCTGGACTGTGTTGAGGGAACAGAGAAAAATGCTCATTTATGACCAGCACTTACGAAGGTGTTAGGCAGCTGTATATCAGGGAGTATCACATCTGAGAATAAAAAAAGCTGCAGCTTGTTAAGGTAATTACACAGGGGAAAGGATAATGTACTGGGAACTCCTCAGAAGAATCTGATTCCTGGTGAGGGGAGAGAGATAAAAGCTCATTTAGGAACGACATGAACATGCTGCGTAGGTAGCTGTTTATCAGTAAATATCTCCACTGAGATTAAGAAAAGCAGTAGCTTGATAAATTAAGTCCATCCTGGTATGGTTACTGTGCTGTAAAATCCCCAAAAGAATCTGGATTGTGGTGAAAGAACAGATAAAAAAGCTCATTTAGGACCTGCACTTACGAAGGGGGTAGGCAGCTGGATATCAGGGAGTAAACCTTCTGAGAATAAAAACAGCTGGAGCTTGTTAAGGTAATTACACAGGGGAAAGGATAATGTACTGGGAACTCCTCAGAAGAATCTGATTTGTGGTGAGTGGAGAGAGATAAAAGCTCATTTATGAACGACATGAACATGCTGAATACGTAGCTGTTTATCAGTAAATATTTCCTCTGAGATTAACAAAAGCAGTACCTTAATAAATTAAGTACGTCCTGGAATGGTTACTGTACTGGTAACTCCCCAAAGAATCTGGATTGTCTTGAGGGAACAGAGAAAAATGCTCATTTATGACCAGCACTTACGAAGGTGTTAGGCAGCTGTATATCAGGGAGTATCACATCTGAGAATAAAAAAAGCTGCAGCTTGTTAAGGTAATTACACAGGGGAAAGGATAATGTACTGGGAACTCCTCAGAAGAATCTGATTTCTGGTGAGGGGAGAGAGATAAAAGCTCATTATGAACGACATGAACATGCTGCGTAGGTAGCTGTTTATCAGTAAATATCTCCACTGAGATTAAGAAAAGCAGTAGCTTGATAAATTAAGTCCATCCTGGTATGGTTACTGTGCTGTAAAATCCCCAAAAGAATCTGGATTGTGGTGAAAGAACAGATAAAAAAGCTCATTTAGGACCTGCACTTACGAAGGGGGTAGGCAGCTGGATATCAGGGAGTAAACCTTCTGAGAATAAAAACAGCTGGAGCTTGTTAAGGTAATTACACAGGGGAAAGGATAATGTACTGGGAACTCCTCAGAAGAATCTGATTTGTGGTGAGTGGAGAGAAAAAAAAGCTCATTTATGAACGACATGAACATGCTGCATACGTAGCTGTTTATCAGTAAATATTTCCTCTGAGATTAACAAAAGCAGTACCTTAATAAATTAAGAATTTCCTGGTATGGTTACTGTACTGATAACTCCCCAAAAGAATCTGGACTGTGGTGAGGGAACAGATAAAAAAGCTCATTAAGACCTGCCCTTACAAAGGGTGTAGGCAGCTGTATTTCAGGGAGTATCCCTTCTGAGAATAAAAACAACTGGAGCTTGTTATGGTAATTACACAGGGGAAAGGATATGTACTAGGAACTCGTCAGAAGAATCTGATTTGTTGTGAGGGGAGAGAGATAAATGCTTATTTAGGAACGACATGAACATGCTGCGTAGCTAGCTGTTTATCATTAAATATCTTCAATGAGACTAAGGGAATCAGTAGCTGAATAAATTAAGTACTTACTGGTATGGTTATTGTACTGGTAACTCCCCAAAAGAATCTGGATTGTGGTGAGGGAACAGAGAAAAAAGCTGATTTAGGACCTGCACTTACGAAGCGGGTAGGCAGCTGTATATAAGGGAGTATCCCTTCTGAGTATAAAAACAGCTGGAGCTTGTTAAGGTAATTACACAGAGGAAAGGATAATGTACTGGGAACTCCTCAGAAGAATCTGATTGTGGTGAGGGGAGAGAGATAAAAGCTCATTTAGGAACGAAATGAACATGCTGCCTAGGTAGCTGTTTATCAGTAAATATCTCCACTGAGATTAAGAAAAGCAGTAGCTTAATAAATTAAGTACTTCCTGGTATGGTTACTGTACTGGTAACTCCCCAAAAGAATCTGGATTGTGGTGAGGGAACAGAGAAAAAAGCTCATTTAGGACCTGCACTTGCGAAGGGGGTAGGCAGCTGTATATCAGGGAGTATCCCTTCTGAGAATAAAAACAGCTGGGGCTTGTTAAGGTAATTACACAGGCGAAAGGATAGTGTACTGGGACCTCCTCAGAAGAATCTGATTTGTGGTGAGGGGAGAGAGATAAAAGCTCATTTAGGAACGACATGAACATGCTGCATAAATAGCTGTTTATCAGTAAATATCTCCACTAAGATTAAGAAAAGCAGTATCTTAATAAATTAAGTACTTCCTGGTATGGTCACTGTACTGGTAACTCCCCAAAAGAATCTGGATTGTGTTGAGGGAACAGAGAAAAAAGCTCATTTAAGACCTGCACTTACGGATGGGGAATGGCAGCTGTAGATCAGGGAGTATCCCTTCTGAGAATAAAAACACCTGGAGCTTGTTAAGGTAATTACACAGGGTAAAGGATAATGTACTGGGAACTCCTCAGAAGAATCTGATTTGTGGTGAGGGGAGAGAGATAAAAGCTCATTTAGGAACGACATGAACATGATGCGTAGGTAGCTGTTTATCAGTAAATATCTCCACTGAGATTAAGAAAAGCAGTAGCTTAATAAATTAAGTAATTCCTGGTATGGTTACTGTACTGGTAACTCCCCAAAAGAATCTGGATTGTGGTGAGGAAACAGAGAAAAAAGCTCATTTAGGACCTGCACTTACGAAGGGTGTAGGCAGCTGTATATCAGGGAGTATCCCTTCTGAGAATAAAAACAGCTGGCGCTTGTTAAGGTAATTACACAGGGGAAAGGATAATGTACTGGGAACTCCTCAGAAGAATCTGATTTGTGGTGAGGGGAGAGAGATAAAAGCTCATTTAGGAACGACATGAACATGCTGCGTAGGTAGCTGTTTATCAGTAAATATCTCCACTGAGATTAAGAAAAGCAGTAGCTTAACAAATTAAGTACTTCTTGGTGTGGTTACTGTACTGGTAATTCCCCAAAAGAATCTGGATTGTGGTGAGGGAACAGATAAAAATGCTCATTTAGGACCTGCACTTACGAAGGGGGTAGGCAGCTGTATATCAGGGAGTAAACCTTCTCCGAGATAAAAACTGCTGGAGCTTGTTAAGTAATTATAAAGGTTTAAGGAAAATGTACTGGGAATCCTCAGAAGAATCTGATTTGTGGTGAGGGGAGAGAGATAAATGCTCATTTAGGAACGACATGATCATGCTGCGTAGGTAGCTGTTTATCAGTAAATATCTCCACTGGGATTAAGAAAAGCAGTAGCTTAATAAATTAAGTACTTCCTGGTATGGTTACTGTACTGGAAACTCCCCAAAAGAATCTGGATTGTGGTGAGGGATCAGAGAAAAAAGCTCATTTAAGACTTGCACTTACGAAGGGGGTAGGCAGCTGTATATCAAGGAGTATCCCTTCTGAGAATAAAAACAGCTGGAGCTCTTTAAGGTAATTAAACAGGGGAAAGGATAATGTACTGGGAACTCCTCAGAAGAATCTGATTTGTGATGAGGGGAGAGAGATAAAAGCTCATTTATGAACGACATGAACATGCTGCGTAGGTAGCTGTTTATCAGTAAATATCTCCACTGAGATTAAGAAAAGCAGTAGCTTAATAAATTACTTCCTGGTATGGTTACTGTACAGGTAACTCCCCAAAATAATCTGGATTGTGGTGAGGGTAGAGAGAAAAAAGCTCATTTAGGACCTGCACTTACGAAGGGGGTAGGCAGCTGTATATCAGGGAGTATCCATTCTGAGAATAAAAACAGCTGGACTTGTTAAGGTAATTACACAGGGGAAAGTATAATGTACTGGGAACTCCTCAGAATAGTCTGATTTTTGGTGAGGGAGAGAGATAAAAGCTCATTTAGGAACGACATGAAAATGCTGTGTAGGTAGCTGTTTATCAGTAAATATCTCCACTGAGATTAAGAAAAGCAGTAGTTAATAAATTAAGTACTTCCTGGTATGCCTACTGTACTGGAAACTCCCCAAAGAATCTGGAATTTGGTAGGGAACAGAGAAAAAAGCTCATTTAGGACCTGCACGTAAGAAGGGGGTAGGCAGCTGTATATCATGGAGTAAACCTTCTGAGAATAAAAACAGCTGGAGCTTGTTAAGGTAATTACACAGTGGAAACGATAATGTACTGGGAACTCCTCAGAATAATCTGATTTGTGATGAGGGGAGAGAGATAAAAGCTCATTTAGGAACGACATGAACATGCTGCGTAGGTAGCTGTTTATCAGTAAGTATCTCCACAGAGATTAAGAAAAACAGTAGGTTAATAAATTAAGTACTTCCTGGTATGGTTACTGTACTAGGTAACTCCCTAAAAGAATCTGGATTGTGGTGAGGGGACAGAGAAAAAAGCTCATTTAGGACCTGCACTTACGAAGGGGGTAGGCAGCTGTATATCAGGGAGTATCGCTTCTGAGAATAAAAACACCTGGAGCTTGTTAAGGTAATTACACAGGGGAAAGGATAATGTACTGGGAACTCTTCAGAAGAATCTGATTTGTGGTGAGGGGAGAGAGATAAAAGCTCATTTAGGAACGACATGAACATGCTGCGTAGGTAGCTGTTTATCAGTAAATATCTCCACTGAGATTAAGAAAAGCAGTAGCTTAATAAATTAAGTACTTCCTGGTATGGTTACTGTACTGGTAACTCCCAAAAGAATCCTGGATTGTGGTGAGGGAACAGAGAAAAAAGCTCATTTCGGACCTGCACTTACAAAGGGGGTAGGCAGCTGTATATCAGGGAGTATCCCTTCTGAGAATAAAAACAGCTGGAACTTGTTAAGGTAATTACACAGGGGAAAGGATAATGTACTGGGAACTCCTCAGAAGAATCTGATTTGTGGTGAGGGAAGAGATAAAAGCTCATTTAGGAACGACATGAACATGCTGTGTAGGTAGCTGTTTATCAGTAAATATCTCCACTGAGATTAAGAAAAGCAGTAGCTTAATAAATTAAGTACTTCCTGGTATGGATACTGTACTGGTAACTCCCAAAAGAATCTGGATTGGGGTGAGGGAACAGAGAAAAAAGCTCATTTAGGACCTACACTTACGAAGGGGGTAGGCAGCTGTATATCAGGGAGTAAACCTTCTGAGAATAAAAACAGCTGGAGCTTGTTAAGGTAATTACACAGGGGAAAGGATAATGTACTGGGAACTCCTCAGAAGAATCTGATTTGTGGTGAGGGGAGAGAGATAAAAGCTCATTTAAGAACGACATGAACATGCTGCGTGGGTAGCTGTTTATCAGTAAATATCTCCACTGAGATTAAGAAAAGCAGTAGCTTAATAAATTAGTACTTCCTGGTGTGGTTACTGTACTGGTAACTCCCCAAAAGAATCTCGGATTGTGGTGAGGGAACAGAGAAAAAAGCTCCTTTAGGACCTGCACTTACGAAGGGGGTAGGCAGCTTTATATCAGGGAGTAATCTCATCTGAGAAAAAAAACAGCTGGAGCTTGTTAGATAATTACACAGGGGAAAGGATAATGTACTGGGAACTCCTCAGAGATCTGATTTGTGGTGAGGGGAGAGAGATAAAAGCACATTTGGGAACGACATGAACATGCTGCGTAGGTAGCTGTTTATCAGTAAATATCTCCACTGAGATTAAGAAAAGCAGTAGCTTAATAAATTACTTCCTGGTATGGTTACTGTACTGGTAACTCCCCAAAAGAATCTGGATTGTGGTGAGGGAACAGAGAAAAAAGCTCATTTTGGACCTTCACTTATGAAAGGGGTTGGCAGCTGTATATCAGGGAGTAAACCTTCTGAGAATAAAAACACTGGAGCTTGTTATGGTAATTACAAAGGGTAAACTATAATGTACTGGGAACTCCTCAGAAGAATCTGATTTGTGGTGAGGGGAGAGAGATAAAAGCTCATAAATAACGACATGACATGCTGCGTAGGTAGCTGTTTATCAGTAAATATCTCCACTGAGATTAAGAAAAAAGTAGCTAATAAATGAAGTACTTCCTGGTATGGTTACTGTACTGGTAACTCCTCAAAAGAATCTGGATTGTGGTGAGGGAACAGAGAAAAAAGCTTCATTTAGGACCTGCACTTACGAAGGGGGTAGGCAGCTGTATATCAGGGAGTATCCCTTCTGAGAATAAAAACAGCTGGAGCTTGTTAAGGTAATTACACAGGGGAAAGGATAATGTACTGGGAACTCCTCAGAAGAATCTGATTTGCGGTGAGGGGAGAGAGGTAAAAGCTCATTTAGGAACGACATGAACATGCTGCGTAGGTAGCTGTTTATCAGTAAATATCTCCACTGAGATTAAGAAAAGCAGTAGCTTAATAAATTAAGTACTTCCTGGTATGGTTACTGTACTGGTAACTCCCCAAAAGAATCTGGATTGTGGTGAGGGAACAGAGAAAAAAGCTCATTTAGGACCTTCACTTACCAAGGGGGTAGCAGCTGTATATCAGGGAGTAAACCTTCTGAGAATAAAAACACTGGAGCTTGTTAAGGTAATTACACAGGGGAAAGGATGATGTACTGGGAACTCCTCAGAAGAATCTGATTTGTGGTGAGGGGAGAGAGATAAAAGCTCATTTAGAACGACATGAACATGCTGCATACGTAGCTGTTTATCAGTAAATATCTTCCTCTGAGATTAAGAAAGCAGTACCTTAATAAATTAAGTACTTCCTGGATGGTTACTGTACTGGTAACTCCCCAAAAGAATCTGGATTGTTTTGAGGGAACAGAGAAAAAAGCTCATTTATGACCAGCACTTACGAAGGGTAAGGCAGCTGTTTATCAGGGAGTATCACTTCTGAGAATAAAAAAAGCTGCAGCTTGTTAAGGTAATTACACAGGGGAAAGGATAATGTACTGGGAACTCCTCAGAAGAATCTGATTTGTGGTGAGGGGAGAGTGATAAAAGCTCATTTAGGAACGACATGAGCATGCTGCGTAGGTAGCTGTTTATCATAAATATCTTCAATGATACTAAGAATCAGTAGCTTAATAAATTAAGTACTTATGGTATGGTTACTGTACTGGTAACTCCCCAAAAGAATCTGGATTGTGGTGAGGGAACAGAGAAAAAAGCTCATTTAGGACCTGCACTTACGAAGGGGTAGGCAGCTGTATATCAGGGAGTATCCCTTCTGAGAATAAAAACAGCTGGGGCTTGTTAAGGTAATTACACAGGGAAAGGATAGTGTACTGGAACTCCTCAGAAGAATCTGATTTGTGGTGAGGGGAGAGAGATAAAAGCTCATTTAGTAACGACATGAACATGCTGCATAGGTAGCTGTTTATCAGTAAATATCTCCACTGAGATTAAGAAAAGCAGTAGCTTAATAAATTAAGTACTTCCTGGTATGGTTACTGTACTGGTTACTCCCCAAAAGAATCTGGATTGTGGTGAGGGAACAGAGAAAAAAGCTCATTTAGGACCTGCACTTACGAAGGGGGTAGGCAGCTGTATATCAGGGAGTATCCCTTCTGAGAATAAAAACAGCTGGAGCTTGTTAAGGTAATTACCCCTGGGAAAGGATAGTGTACTGGGAACTCCTCAGAAGAATCTGATTTGTGGTGAGGGGAGAGAGATAAAGCTCATTAGTAATGACATGAAAATGCTGCATAAATAGCTGTTTATCAGTAAATATCTCCACTAAGATTAAGAAAAGCAGTAGCTTAATAAATTAAGTACTTCCTGGTATGGTTACTGTACTGGTAACTCCCCAAAAGAATCTGGATTGTGTTGAGGGAACAGAGAAAAAAGCTTATTTAAGACCTGCACTTACGAAGGGGAAGGCAGCTGTATATCAGGGAGTATCCCTTCTGAGAATAAAAACAGCTGGAGCTTTTAAGGTAATTACACAGGGGAAAGGATAATGTACTGGGAACTCCTCAGAAGAATCTGATTTGTGGTGAGGGGAGAGAGATAAAAGCTCATTTAGGAACGACATGAACATGCTGCGTAGGTAGCTGTTTATCAGTAAATATCTTCCACTGAGATTAAGAAAAGCAGTAGCTTAACAAATTAAGTACTTCTGGTGTGGTTACTGTACTGGTAACTCCCCAAAAGAATCTGGATTGTGGTGAGGGAACAGAGAAAAAAGCTCATTTAGGACCTGCACATACGAAGGGTTAGGCAGCTGTATATCAGGGAGTAAACCTTCTGAGAATAAAAACAGCTGGAGCTTGTTAAGGTAATTACACAGGGGAAAGGATAATGTACTGGGAACTCCTCAAAGAAGAATCTGATTTTGGTGAGGGGAGAGAGATAAAAGCTCATTTTGGAATGACATGAACATGCTGCGTAGGTAGCTGTTTATCAGTAAATATCTCCACTGAGATTAAGAAAAGCAGTAGCTTGATAAATTAAGTCTTCCTGGTATGGTTACTGTACTGGAAAATCCCCAGAAGAATCTGGTTTGTGGTGAAAGGGAACAGATTAAAAAAGCTCATTTAGGACCTGCACTTACGAAGGTGGTAGGCAGCTGTATATCAGGGAGTAAACCTTCTAGAATAAAAACTGCTGGAGCTTGTTACAGGTAATTACACAGGTTAACGGATAATGTACTGGGAACTCCTCAGAAGAATCTGATTTGTGATGAGGGGAGAGAGATAAAAGCTCATTTAGGAACGACATGAACATGCTGCGTACGTAGCTGTTTATCAGTAAATATCTCCACTGAGATTAAGAAAAGCAGTAGCTTAATAAATTAAGTACTTCCTGGTATGGTTACTGTACGGTAACTCCCCAAAAGAATCTGGATTGTGGTGAGGGATCAGAGAAAAAAGCTCATTTAAGACCTGCACTTACGAAGCGGGTAGGCAGCTGTATATCAGGGGTATCCCTTCTGAGAATAAAAACAGCTGGAGCTTTTTAAGGTAATTAC
Organism: Perognathus longimembris pacificus; assembly: GCF_023159225.1. NCBI lineage: Eukaryota > Metazoa > Chordata > Mammalia > Rodentia > Heteromyidae > Perognathus > Perognathus longimembris. The sequence continues at coordinate 30,369 of NW_025956681.1, read as the reverse complement.
ACAGGGGAAAGGATAATGTACTGGGAACTCTCAGAAGAATCTGATTTGTGGTGAGGGGAGAGAGATAAAAGCTCATTTAAGGAACGACATGAACATGCTGGGTAGGTAGCTGTTTATCCGTAAATATCTCCACTGAGATTAAGAAAAGCAGTAGCTTAATAAATTAAGTACTTTCCTGGTATGGTTACTGTACTGGTAACTCCCCAAAAGAATCTGGATGTGGTGAGGGAACAGAGAAAAAAGCTCATTAAGACCTGCACTTACAAAGGGGGTAGGCAGCTGTATATCAGGGAGTATCCCTTCTGAGAATAAAAACAGCTGGAGCTTGTTAAGGTAAGTTACACAGCGGAAAGGATAATGTACTGGGAACTCCTCAGAAGAATCTGATTGTGGGGAGGGGAGAGAGATAAAAGCTCATTTAGGAACGACATGAACATGCTGCGTAGGTAGCTGTTTATCAGTAAATATCTCCACTGAGATAAGAAAAGCAGTAGCTTAATAAATTAAGTACTTCCTGGTATGGTTACTTTACTGGTAACTCCCCAAAAGAATCTGGATTGTGGTGAGGGAACAGAGAAAAAAGCTCATTTAGGACCTGCACTTACGAAGGGGGTAGGCAGCTGTATATCAGGGAGTAAACCTTCTGAGAATAAAAACAGCTGGAGCTTGTTAAGGTAATTACACAGGGGAAAGGATAATGTACTGGGAACTCCTCAGAAGAATCTGATTTGTGGTGAGGGGAGAGAGATAAAAGCTCATTTAGGAACGACATGAGCATGCTGCGTAGGTAGCTGTTTATCAGTAAATATCTCCACTGAGATTAAGAAAAGCAGTAGCTTAATAAATTAAGTACTTCCTGGTATGGTTACTGTACTGGCAACTCCCCAAAAGAATCTGATTGTGGTGAGGGAACAGAGAAAAAAGCTCATTTAGGACCTGCACTTACGAAGGGGGTAGGCAGCTGTATATCAGGGAGTAAACCTTCTGAGAATAAAACAGCTGGAGCTTGTTAAGGTAATTGCACAGGGGAAAGGATAAATGTACTGGGAACTCCTCAGAAGAATCTGATTTGTGGTGAGGGGAGAGAGATAAACCTCATTTAGGAACGACATGAACATGCTGCATAGGTAGCTGTTTATCAGTAAATATCTCCACTGAGATTAAGAAAAGCAGTAGCTTAATAAATTAAGTACTTCCAGGTATGGTTACTGTACTGGTAACTCCCCAAAAGAATCTGGATTGTGGTGAGGGAACAGAGAAAAAAGCTCATTTAGGACCTGCACTTACGAAGGGGGTAGGCAGCAGTATATCAGGGAGTAAACATTCTGAGAATAAAAATAGCTGGAGCTGGTTAAGATAATTTCACAGGGGAAAGGATAATGTACTGGGAACTCCTCAGAAGAATCTGATTTGTGGTGAGGGGAGAGAAATAAAAGCTCATTTAGGAACGACATGAACATGCTGCGTAGGTAGCTGTTTATCAGTAAATATCTCCACTGAGATTAAGAAAAGCAGTAGCTTAATAAATTAAGTACTTCCTGGTATGGTTACTGTACTGTAACTCCCCAAAAGAATCTGGATTGTGGTGAGGGAACAGAGAAAAAAGCTCATTAGGACCTGCACTTACGAAGGGGGTAGGCAGCTGTATATCAGGGAGTAACCTTCTGAGAATAAAAAAAGCTGCAGCTTGTTAAGGTAATTACACAGGGGAAAGGATAATGTACTGGGAACTCCTCAGAAGAATCTGATTTGTGGTGAGGGGAGAGAGATAAAAGCTCATTTAGGAACGACATGAACATGCTGCGTAGGTAGCTGTTTATCAGTAAATATCTCACTGAGATTAAGAAAAGCAGTAGCTTGATAAATTAAGTCCATTCCTGGTATGGTTACTGTAATGTAAAATCCCCAAAAGAATCTGGATTGTGGTGAAAGAACAGATAAAAAAGCTATTTAGGACCCGCACTTACGAAGGGGGTAGGCAGCTGTATATCAGGGAGTATCCCTTCTGAGAATAAAAACAGGTGGAGCTTGTTAAGGTAATTACACAGGGGAAAGGATAATGTACTGGGAACTCCTCAAAGAAGAATCTGATTTTTGGTGAGGGGAGAGAGATAAAAGCTCATTTAGGAACGACATGAACATGCTGCGTAGGTAGCTGTTTATCAGTAAATATCTCCACTGAGATTAAGAAAAGCAGTAGCTTAATAAATGAGTACTTCCTGGTATGGTTACTGTACTGGTAACTCCCCAAAAGAATCTGTTTGTGATGAGGGAACAGAGAAAAAAGCTCATTTAGGACCTGCACTTACGAAGGGGTTAGGCAGCTGTATATCATGGAGAATCCCTTCTGAGAATAAAAACAGCTGGAGCTTGTTAAGGTACTTACACAGGGGAAAGGATAATGTACTGGGAACTCCTCAGAAGAATCTGATTTGTGGTGAGGGAGAGAGATAAAAGCTCATTTAGGAACGACATGAACATGCTGCGTAGGTAGCTGTTTATCAGTAAATATCTCCACTGAGATTAAAAAAGTAGTAGCTTAATAAATTAAGTACTTCCTGTATGGTTACTGTACTGGTAACTCCCCAAAAGAATCTGGATTGTGGTGAGGGAACAGAGAAAAAAGCTCATTAGACCTGCACTTACAAAGGGGGTAGGCAGCTGTATATCAGGAAGTATCCCTTCTGAGAATAAAAACAACTGGAGCTTGTTATGGTAATTACACAGGGGACAGGATATGTACTAGGAACTCCTCAGAAGAATCCGATTTGTTGGTGAGGGGAGAGAGATAAATGCTTATTTAGGAACGACATGAACATGCTGCGTAGGTAGCTGTTTATCATAAATATCTTCAATGAGACTAAGGGAATCAGTAGCTTAATAATTAAGTACTTATTGGTATGGTTACTGTACTGGTAACTCCCCAAAAGAATCTGGATTGTTTTGAGGGAACAGAGAAAAAAGCTGATTTAGGACCTGCACTTACAAAAAGGGTAGGCAGCTGTATATCAGGGAGTATCCCTTCTGAGAATAAAAACAGCTGGGCTTGTTAAGGTAATTACACAGGCGAAAGGATAGTGTACTCGGAACTCCTCAGAAGAATCTGATTTGTGGTGAGGGGAGAGAGATAAAAGCTCATTTAGTAACGACATGAACATGCTGCATAGGTAGCTGTTTATCAGTAAATATCTCCACTGAGATTAAGAAAAGCAGTAGCTTAATAAATTAAGTACTTCCTGGTATGGTTACTGTACTGGTTACTCCCCAAAAGAATCTGGATTGTGGTGAGGGAACAGAGAAAAAAGCTCATTTAGGACCTGCACTTACGAAGGGGGTAGGCAGCTGTATATCAGGGAGTATCCCTTCTGAGAATAAAAACAGCTGGAGCTTGTTAAGGTAATTACACAGGGGAAAGGATAATGTACTGGGAACTCCTCAGAAGAATCTGATTTGTGGTGAGGGGAGAGAGATAAAAGCTCATTTAGGAACGACATGAACATGCTGCGTAGGTAGCTGTTTATCAGTAAATATCTCCACTGAGATTAAGAAAAGCAGTAGCTTAATAAATTAAGTACTTCCTGGTATGGTTACTGTACTGGTAACTCCCCAAAAGAATCTGGATTGTGGTGAGGGAACAGAGAAAAAAGCTCATTTAGGACCTGCACTTACGAAGGGGGTAGGCAGCTGTATATCAGGGAGTAAACCTTCTGAGAATAAAAACAGCTGGAGCTTGTTAAGGTAATTACACAGGGGAAAGGATAATGTACTGGGAACTCCTCAGAAGAATCTGATTTGTGGTGAGGGGAGAGAGATAAAAGCTCATTTAGGAACGACATGAAATGCTGCGTAGGTAGCTGTTTATCAGTAAATATCTCCACTGAGATTAAGAAAAGCAGTAGCTTAATAAATTAAGTACTTCCTGGTATGGTTACTGTACTGGAAACTCCCCAAAAGAATCTGGATTGTGGTGAGGGAACAGAGAAAAAAGCTCATTTAGGACCTGCACTTACGAAGGGGGTAGGCAGCTGTATATCAGGGAGTATCCCTTCTGAGAATAAAAACAGCTGGAGCTTGTTAAGGTAATTACACAGGGGAAAGGATAATGTACTGGGAACTCCTCAGAAGAATCTGATTTGTGGTGAGGGGAGAGAGATAAAAGCTCATTTAGGAACGACATGAACATGCTGCGTAGGTAGCTGTTTATCAGTAAATATCTCCACTGAGATTAAGAAAAGCAGTAGCTTAATAAATTAAGTACTTCCTGGTATGGTTACTGTACTGGTAACTCCCCAAAAGAATCTGGATTGTGGTGAGGGAACAGAGAAAAAAGCTCATTTAGGACCTGCACTTACGAAGGGGGTAGGCAGCTGTATATCAGGGAGTATCCTTCTGAGAATAAAAACAGCTGGAGCTTGTTAAGGTAATTACACAGGGGAAAGGATAATGTACTGGGAACTCCTCAAAGAAGAATCTGATTTTTGGTGAGGGGAGAGAGATAAAAGCTCATTTAGGAACGACATGAACATGCTGCGTAGGTAGCTGTTTATCAGTAAATATCTCCACTGAGATTAAGAAAAGCAGTAGCTTGATAAATTAAGTCTTCCTGGTATGGTTACTGTACTGGAAAATCCCCAAAGAATCTGGTTTGTGGTGAAAGAACAGATAAAAAAGCTCATTTAGGACCTGCACTTACGAAGGGGGTAGGCAGCTGTATATCAGGGAGTAAACCTTCTGAGAATAAAAACAGCTGGAGCTTGTTAAGGTAATTACACAGGGGAAACGGATAATGTACTGGGAACTCCTCAGAAGAATCTGATTTGTGGTGAGGGGAGAGAGATAAAAGCTCATTTAGGAACGACATGAACATGCTGCGTAGGTAGCTGTTTATCAGTAAATATCTCCACTGAGATTAAGAAAAGCAGTAGCTTAATAAATTAAGTACTTCCTGGTATGGTTACTGTACGGTAACTCCCCAAAAGAATCTGGATTGTGGTGAGGGACAGAGAAAAAAGCTCATTTAGGACCTGCACTTACGAAGGGGTAGGCAGCTGTATATCAGGGAGTATCCCTTCTGAGAATAAAAACAGCTGGAGCTTGTTAAGGTAATTACACAGGGGAAAGGATAATGTACTGGGAACTCTTCAGAAGAATCTGATTTGTGGTGAGGGGAGAGAGATAAAAGCTCATTTAGGAACGACATGAACATGCTGCGTAGGTAGCTGTTTATCAATAAATATCTCCACTGAGATTAAGAAAAGCAGTAGCTTAATAAATTAAGTACTTCCTGGTATGGTTACTGTACTGGTAACTCCTCAAAAGATCCTGGATTGTGGTGAGGGAACAGAGAAAAAAGCTCATTTAGGACCTGCTCTTACAAAGGGGGTAGGCAGCTGTATATCAGGGAGTATCCCTTCTGAGAATAAAAACAGCTGGAACTTCTTAAGGTAATTACACAGGGGAAAGGATAATGTACTCGGAACTCCTCAGAAGAATCTGATTTGCGGTGAGGGGAGAGAGGTAAAAGCTCATTTAGGAACGACATGAACATGCTGTGTAGGTAGCTGTTTATCAGTAAATATCTCCACTGAGATTAAGAAAAGCAGTAGCTTAATAAATTAAGTACTTCCTGGTATGGATACTGTACTGGCAACTACCCAAAAGCATCTGGATTGGGGTGAGGGAACAGAGAAAAAAGCTCATTTAGGACCTACACTTACGAAGGGGGTAGGCAGCTGTATATCAGGGAGTAAACCATCTGAGAATAAAAACAGCTGGAGCTTGTTAAGGTAATTACACAGGGGAAAGGATAATGAACTGGGAACTCCTCAGAAGAATCTGATTTGTGGTGAGGGGAGAGAGATAAAAGCTCATTTATGAACGACATGAACATGCTGAATACGTAGCTGTTTATCAGTAAATATTTCCTCTGAGATTAACAAAAGCAGTACCTTAATAAATTAAGTACGTCCTGGAATGGTTACTGTACTGGTAACTCCCCAAAGAATCTGGACTGTGTTGAGGGAACAGAGAAAAATGCTCATTTATGACCAGCACTTACGAAGGTGTTAGGCAGCTGTATATCAGGGAGTATCACATCTGAGAATAAAAAAAGCTGCAGCTTGTTAAGGTAATTACACAGGGGAAAGGATAATGTACTGGGAACTCCTCAGAAGAATCTGATTCCTGGTGAGGGGAGAGAGATAAAAGCTCATTTAGGAACGACATGAACATGCTGCGTAGGTAGCTGTTTATCAGTAAATATCTCCACTGAGATTAAGAAAAGCAGTAGCTTGATAAATTAAGTCCATCCTGGTATGGTTACTGTGCTGTAAAATCCCCAAAAGAATCTGGATTGTGGTGAAAGAACAGATAAAAAAGCTCATTTAGGACCTGCACTTACGAAGGGGGTAGGCAGCTGGATATCAGGGAGTAAACCTTCTGAGAATAAAAACAGCTGGAGCTTGTTAAGGTAATTACACAGGGGAAAGGATAATGTACTGGGAACTCCTCAGAAGAATCTGATTTGTGGTGAGTGGAGAGAGATAAAAGCTCATTTATGAACGACATGAACATGCTGAATACGTAGCTGTTTATCAGTAAATATTTCCTCTGAGATTAACAAAAGCAGTACCTTAATAAATTAAGTACGTCCTGGAATGGTTACTGTACTGGTAACTCCCCAAAGAATCTGGATTGTCTTGAGGGAACAGAGAAAAATGCTCATTTATGACCAGCACTTACGAAGGTGTTAGGCAGCTGTATATCAGGGAGTATCACATCTGAGAATAAAAAAAGCTGCAGCTTGTTAAGGTAATTACACAGGGGAAAGGATAATGTACTGGGAACTCCTCAGAAGAATCTGATTTCTGGTGAGGGGAGAGAGATAAAAGCTCATTATGAACGACATGAACATGCTGCGTAGGTAGCTGTTTATCAGTAAATATCTCCACTGAGATTAAGAAAAGCAGTAGCTTGATAAATTAAGTCCATCCTGGTATGGTTACTGTGCTGTAAAATCCCCAAAAGAATCTGGATTGTGGTGAAAGAACAGATAAAAAAGCTCATTTAGGACCTGCACTTACGAAGGGGGTAGGCAGCTGGATATCAGGGAGTAAACCTTCTGAGAATAAAAACAGCTGGAGCTTGTTAAGGTAATTACACAGGGGAAAGGATAATGTACTGGGAACTCCTCAGAAGAATCTGATTTGTGGTGAGTGGAGAGAAAAAAAAGCTCATTTATGAACGACATGAACATGCTGCATACGTAGCTGTTTATCAGTAAATATTTCCTCTGAGATTAACAAAAGCAGTACCTTAATAAATTAAGAATTTCCTGGTATGGTTACTGTACTGATAACTCCCCAAAAGAATCTGGACTGTGGTGAGGGAACAGATAAAAAAGCTCATTAAGACCTGCCCTTACAAAGGGTGTAGGCAGCTGTATTTCAGGGAGTATCCCTTCTGAGAATAAAAACAACTGGAGCTTGTTATGGTAATTACACAGGGGAAAGGATATGTACTAGGAACTCGTCAGAAGAATCCGATTTGTTGTGAGGGGAGAGAGATAAATGCTTATTTAGGAACGACATGAACATGCTGCGTAGCTAGCTGTTTATCATTAAATATCTTCAATGAGACTAAGGGAATCAGTAGCTGAATAAATTAAGTACTTACTGGTATGGTTATTGTACTGGTAACTCCCCAAAAGAATCTGGATTGTGGTGAGGGAACAGAGAAAAAAGCTGATTTAGGACCTGCACTTACGAAGCGGGTAGGCAGCTGTATATAAGGGAGTATCCCTTCTGAGTATAAAAACAGCTGGAGCTTGTTAAGGTAATTACACAGAGGAAAGGATAATGTACTGGGAACTCCTCAGAAGAATCTGATTGTGGTGAGGGGAGAGAGATAAAAGCTCATTTAGGAACGAAATGAACATGCTGCCTAGGTAACTGTTTATCAGTAAATATCTCCACTGAGATTAAGAAAAGCAGTAGCTTAATAAATTAAGTACTTCCTGGTATGGTTACTGTACTGGTAACTCCCCAAAAGAATCTGGATTGTGGTGAGGGAACAGAGAAAAAAGCTCATTTAGGACCTGCACTTGCGAAGGGGGTAGGCAGCTGTATATCAGGGAGTATCCCTTCTGAGAATAAAAACAGCTGGGGCTTGTTAAGGTAATTACACAGGCGAAAGGATAGTGTACTGGGACCTCCTCAGAAGAATCTGATTTGTGGTGAGGGGAGAGAGATAAAAGCTCATTTAGGAACGACATGAACATGCTGCATAAATAGCTGTTTATCAGTAAATATCTCCACTAAGATTAAGAAAAGCAGTATCTTAATAAATTAAGTACTTCCTGGTATGGTCACTGTACTGGTAACTCCCCAAAAGAATCTGGATTGTGTTGAGGGAACAGAGAAAAAAGCTCATTTAAGACCTGCACTTACGGATGGGGAATGCAGCTGTAGATCAGGGAGTATCCCTTCTGAGAATAAAAACACCTGGAGCTTGTTAAGGTAATTACACAGGGTAAAGGATAATGTACTGGGAACTCCTCAGAAGAATCTGATTTGTGGTGAAGAGTGAGAGATAAAAGCTCCTTTAGGAACGACATGAAAATGATGCGTAGGTAGCTGTTTATCAGTAAATATCTCCACTGAGATTAAGAAAAGCAGTATCTTAATAAATTAAGTAATTCCTGGTATGTTTACTGTACTGGTTACTCCCCAAAAGAATCTGGATCGTGGTGAGGAAACAGAGAAAAAAGCTCATTTAGGACCTGCACTTACGAAGGGTGTAGGCAGCTGTATATCAGGGAGTATCCCTTCTGAGAATAAAAACAGCTGGCGCTTGTTAAGGTATTTACACAGGGGAAAGGATAATGTACTGGGAACTCCTCAGAAGAATCTGATTTGTGGTGAGGGGAGAGAGATAAAAGCTCATTTAGGAACGACATGAACATGCTGCGTAGGTAGCTGTTTATTAGTAAATATCTCCACTGAGATTAAGAAAAAAGTAGCTTAACAAATTAAGTACTTCTTGGTGTGGTTACTGTACTGGTAATTCCCCAAAAGAATCAGGATTGTGGTGAGGGAACAGATAAAAATGCTCATTTAGGACCTGCACTTACGAAGGGGGTAGGCAGCTGTATATCAGGGAGTAAACCTTCTCCGAATAAAAACTGCTGGAGCTTGTTACAGTAATTATAAAGGTTTAAGGAAAATGTACTGGGAATTCCTCAGAAGAATCTGATTTGTGGTGAGGGGAGAGAGATAAATGCTCATTTAGGAACGACATGATCATGCTGCGTAGGTAGCTGTTTATCAGTAAATATCTCCACTGGGATTAAGAAAAGCAGTAGCTTAATAAATTAAGTACTTCCTGGTATGGTTACTGTACTGGAAACTCCCCAAAAGAATCTGGATTGTGGTGAGGGATCAGAGAAAAAAGCTCATTTAAGACTTGCACTTACGAAGGGGGTAGGCAGCTGTATATCAAGGAGTATCCCTTCTGAGAATAAAAACAGCTGGAGCTCTTTAAGGTAATTAAACAGGGGAAAGGATAATGTACTGGGAACTCCTCAGAAGAATCTGATTTGTGATGAGGGGAGAGAGATAAAAGCTCATTTATGAACGACATGAACATGCTGCGTAGGTAGCTGTTTATCAGTAAATATCTCCACTGAGATTAAGAAAAGCAGTAGCTTAATAAATTACTTCCTGGTATGGTTACTGTACAGGTAACTCCCCAAAATAATCTGGATTGTGGTGAGGGTAGAGAGAAAAAAGCTTATTTAGGACCTGCACTTACGAAGGGGGTAGGCAGCTGTATATCAGGGAGTATCCATTCTGAGAATAAAAACAGCTGGACCTTGTTAAGGTAATTACACAGGGGAAAGTATAATGTACTGGGAACTCCTCAGAATAGTCTGATTTTTGGTGAGGGAGAGAGATAAAAGCTCACTTAGGAACGACATGAAAATGCTGTGTAGGTAGCTGTTTATCAGTAAATATCTCCACTGAGATTAAGAAAAGCAGTAGTTTAATAAATTAAGTACTTCCTGGTATGCCTACTGTACTGGAAACTCCCCACAAGAATCTGGAATTTGGTAAGGGAACAGAGAAAAAAGCTCATTTAGGACCTGCACGTAAGAAGGGGGTAGGCAGCTGTATATCATGGAGTAAACCTTCTGAGAATAAAAACAGCTGGAGCTTGTTAAGGTAATTACACAGTGGAAACGATAATGTACTGGGAACTCCTCAGAATAATCTGATTTGTGATGAGGGGAGAGAGATAAAAGCTCATTTAGGAACGACATGAACATGCTGCGTAGGTAGCTGTTTATCAGTAAGTATCTCCACAGAGATTAAGAAAAACAGTAGGTTAATAAATTAAGTACTTCCTGGTATGGTTACTGTATAGGTAACTCCCTAAAAGAATCTGGATTGTGGTGAGGGGACAGAGAAAAAAGCTCATTTAGGACCTGCACTTACGAAGGGGGTAGGCAGCTGTATATCAGGGAGTATCGCTTCTGAGAATAAAAACACCTGGAGCTTGTTAAGGTAATTACACAGGGGAAAGGATAATGTACTGGGAACTCTTCAGAAGAATCTGATTTGTGGTGAGGGGAGAGAGATAAAAGCTCATTTAGGAACGACATGAACATGCTGCGTAGGTAGCTGTTTATCAATAAATATCTCCACTGAGATTAAGAAAAGCAGTAGCTTAATAAATTAAGTACTTCCTGGTATGGTTACTGTACTGGTAACTCCTCAAAAGATCCTGGATTGTGGTGAGGGAACAGAGAAAAAAGCTCATTTCGGACCTGCTCTTACAAAGGGGGTAGGCAGCTGTATATCAGGGAGTATCCCTTCTGAGAATAAAAACAGCTGGAACTTCTTAAGGTAATTACACAGGGGAAAGGATAATGTACTCGGAACTCCTCAGAAGAATCTGATTTGCGGTGAGGGAAGAGAGGTAAAAGCTCATTTAGGAACGACATGAACATGCTGTGTAGGTAGCTGTTTATCAGTAAATATCTCCACTGAGATTAAGAAAAGCAGTAGCTTAATAAATTAAGTACTTCCTGGTATGGATACTGTACTGGTAACTACCCAAAAGCATCTGGATTGGGGTGAGGGAACAGAGAAAAAAGCTCATTTAGGACCTACACTTACGAAGGGGGTAGGCAGCTGTATATCAGGGAGTAAACCTTCTGAGAATAAAAACAGCTGGAGCTTGTTAAGGTAATTACACAGGGGAAAGGATAATGTACGGGAGCTACTGAGAAAAATCTGATTTGTGGTGAGGGGAGAGAAATAAAAGCTCATTTAAGAACGACATGAACATGCTGCGTGGGTAGCTGTTTATCAGTAAATATCTCCACTGAGATTAAGAAAAGCAGTAGCTTAATAAATTGAGTACTTCCTGGTGTGGTTACTGTACTGGTAACTCCCCAAAAGAATCTCGTTTGTGATGAGGGAACAGAGAAAAAAGCTCCTTTAGGACCTGCACTTACGAAGGGGGTAGGCAGCTTTATATCATGGAGAATCTCATCTGAGAAAAAAAACAGCTGGAGCTTGTTGAGATAATTACACAGGGGAAAGGATAATGTACTGGGAACTCCTCAGGAGCATCTGATTTGTGGTGAGGGGAGAGAGATAAAAGCACATTTGGGAACGACATGAACATGCTGCGTAGGTAGCTGTTTATCAGTAAATATCTCCACTGAGATTAAGAAAAGCAGTAGCTTGATAAATTACTTCCTGGCATGGTTACTGTACTGGTAACTCCCCAAAAGAATCTGGATTGTGGTGAGGGAACAGAGAAAAAAGCTCATTTTGGACCTTCACTTATGAAAGGGGTTGGCAGCTGTATATCAGGGAGTAAACCTTCTGAGAATAAAAACCACTGGAGCTTGTTATGGTAATTACAAAGGGTAAACTATAATGTACTGGGAACTCCTCAGAAGAATCTGATTTGTGGTGAGGGGACAGAGATAAAAGCTCATAAATAACGACATGTACATTCTGTGTAGGTAGCTGTTTATCAGTAAATATCTCCACTGAGATTAAGAAAAAAGTAGCTAAATAAATGAAGTACTTCCTGGTATGGTTACTGTACTGGTAACTCCTCAAAAGATCCTGGATTGTGGTGAGGGAACAGAGAAAAAAGTTCATTTAGGACCTGCACTTACGAAGGGGGTAGGCAGCTGTATATCAGGGAGTATCCCTTCTGAGAATAAAAACAGCTGGAGCTTGTTAAGGTAATTACACAGGGGAAAGGATAATGTACTGGGAACTCCTCAGAAGAATCTGATTTGCGGTGAGGGGAGAGAGGTAAAGGCTCATTTAGGAACGACATGAACATGCTGCGTAGGTAGCTGTTTATCAGTAAATATCTCCACTGAGATTAAGAAAAGCAGTAGCTTAATAAATTAAGTACTTCCTGGTATGGTTACTGTACTGGTAACTCCCCAAAAGAATCTGGATTGTGGTGAGGGAACATAGAAAAAAGCTCATTTAGGACCTTCACTTACCAAGGGGGTACGCAGCAGTATATCAGGGAGTAAACCTTCTGAGAATAAAAACACCTGGAGCTTGTTAAGGTAATTACACAGGGGAAAGGATGATGTACTGGGAACTCCTCAGAAGAATCTTATTTGTGGTGAGGGGAGAGAGATTAAAGCTCATTTATGAACGACATGAACATGCTGCATACGTAGCTGTTTATCAGTAAATATTTCCTCTGAGATTAACAATAGCAGTACCTTAATAAATTAAGTACGTCCTGGATTGGTTACTGTACTGGTAACTCCCCAAAAGAATCTGGATTGTTTTGAGGGAACAGAGAAAAAAGCTCATTTATGACCAGCACTTACGAAGGTGTAAGGCAGCTGTTTATCAGGGAGTATCACTTCTGAGAATAAAAAAAGCTGCAGCTTGTTAAGGTAATTAAACAGGGGAAAGGATAATGTACTGGGAACTCCTCAGAAGAATCTGATTTGTGGTGAGGGGAGAGTGATAAAAGCTCATTTAGGAACGACATGAGCATGCTGCGTAGGTAGCTGTTTATCATTAAATATCTTCAATGATACTAAGGGAATCAGTAGCTTAATCAATTAAGTACTTATTGGTATGGTTATTGTACTGGTAACTCCCCAAAAGAATCTGGATTGTGGTGAGGGAACAGAGAAAAAAGCTGATTTAGGACCTGCACTTACGAAGCGGGTAGGCAGCTGTATATCAGGGAGTATCCCTTCTGAGAATAAAAACAGCTGGGGCTTGTTAAGGTAATTACACAGGCGAAAGGATAGTGTACTCGGAACTCCTCAGAAGAATCTGATTTGTGGTGAGGGGAGAGAGATAAAAGCTCATTTAGTAACGACATGAACATGCTGCATAGGTAGCTGTTTATCAGTAAATATCTCCACTGAGATTAAGAAAAGCAGTAGCTTAATAAATTAAGTACTTCCTGGTATGGTTACTGTACTGGTTACTCCCCAAAAGAATCTGGATTGTGGTGAGGGAACAGAGAAAAAAGCTCATTTAGGACCTGCACTTACGAAGGGGGTAGGCAGCTGTATATCAGGGAGTATCCCTTCTGAGAATAAAAACAGCTGGAGCTTGTTAAGGTAATTACCCCTGGGAAAGGATAGTGTACTGGGAACTCCTCAGAAGAATCTGATTTGTGGTGAGGGGAGAGAGATTAAAGCTCATGTAGTAATGACATGAAAATGCTGCATAAATAGCTGTTTATCTGTAAATATCTCCACTAAGATTAAGAAAAGCAGTAGCTTAATAAATTAAGTACTTCCTGGTATGGTCACTGTACTGGTAACTCCCCAAAAGAATCTGGATTGTGTTGAGGGAACAGAGAAAAAAGCTTATTTAAGACCTGCACTTACGGATGGGGAAGGCAGCTGTAGATCAGGGAGTATCCCTTCTGAGAATAAAAACAGCTGGAGCTTTTTAAGGTAATTACACAGGGGAAAGGATAATGTACTGGGAACTCCTCAGAAGAATCTGATTTGTGGTGAGGGGAGAGAGATAAAAGCTCATTTAGGAACGACATGAACATGCTGCGTAGGTAGCTGTTTATTAGTAAATATTTCCACTGAGATTAAGAAAAAAGTAGCTTAACAAATTAAGTACTTCTTGGTGTGGTTACTGTACTGGTAACTCCCCAAAAGAATCACGATTGTGGTGAGGGAACAGAGAAAAAAGCTCATTTAGGACCTGCACATACGAAGGGTTAGGCAGCTGTATATCAGGGAGTAAACCTTCTGAGAATAAAAACAGCTGGAGCTTGTTAAGGTAATTACACAGGGGAAAGGATAATGTACTGGGAACTCCAAAGAAGAATCTGATTATTGGTGAGGGGAGAGAGATAAAAGCTCATTTTGGAATGACATGAACATGCTGCGTAGGTAGCTGTTTATCAGTAAATATCTCCACTGAGATTAAGAAAAGCAGTAGCTTGATAAATTAAGTCCTTCCTGGTATGGTTACTGTACTGGAAAATCCCCAGAAGAATCTGGTTTGTGGTGAAAGAACAGATTAAAAAGCTCATTTAGGACCTGCACTTACGAAGGTGGTAGGCAGCTGTATATCAGGGAGTAAACCTTCTATGAATAAAAACTGCTGGAGCTTGTTACAGTAATTATAAAGGTTAACGGATAATGTACTGGGAATTCCTCAGAAGAATCTGATTTGTGATGAGGGGAGAGAGATAAAAGCTCATTTAGGAACGACATGAACATGCTGCGTACGTAGCTGTTTATCAGTAAATATCTCCACTGGGATTAAGAAAAGCAGTAGCTTAATAAATTAAGTACTTCCTGGTATGGTTACTGTACGGGAAACTCCCCAAAAGAATCTGGATTGTGGTGAGGGATCAGAGAAAAAAGCTCATTTAAGACCTGCACTTACGAAGCGGGTAGGCAGCTGTATATCAGGGGGTATCCCTTCTGAGAATAAAAACAGCTGGAGCTTTTTAAGGTAATTACACAGGGGAAAGGATAATGTACTGGGAACTACTCAGAAGAATCTGATTTGTGATGAATGGAGAGAGATAAAAGCTCATTAAGGAACGACATGAACATGCTGGGTAGGTAGCTGTTTATCCGTAAATATCTCCACTGAGATTAAGAAAAGCAGTAGCTTAATAAATTAAGAATTTCCTGGTATGGTTACTGTACTGATAACTCCCCAAAAGAATCTGGACTGTGGTGAGGGAACAGAGAAAAAAGCTCATTAAGACCTGCACTTACAAAGGGGGTAGGCAGCTGTATATCAGGGAGTATCCCTTCTGAAAATAAAAACAGCTGGAGCTTGTTCAGGTAAGTACACAGCGGAAAGGATAATGTACTGGGAACTCCTCAGAAGAATCTGATTGTGGGGAGGGGAGAGAGATAAAAGCTCATTTATGAACGAAATGAACATGCTGCGTAGGTAACTGTTTATCAGTAAATATCTCCACTGAGATAAAGAAAAGCAGTAGCTTAATAAATTAAGTACTTCCTGGTATGGTTACTTTACTGGTAACTCCCCAAAAGAATCTGGATTGTGGTGAGGGAACAGAGAAAAAAGCTCATTTAGGACCTGCACTTACGAAGGGGGTAGGCAGCTGTATATCAGGGAGTAAACCTTCTGAGAATAAAAACAGCTGGAGCTTGTTAAGGTAATTACACAGGGGAAAGGATAATGTACTGGGAACTCCTCAGAAGAATCTGATTTGTGGTGAGGGGAGAGAGATAAAAGCTCATTTAGGAACGACATGAGCATGCTGCGTAGGTAGCTGTTTATCAGTAAATATCTCCACTGAGATTAAGAAAGGCAGTAGCTTAATAAATTAAGTACTTCCTGGTATGGTTACTGTACTGGCAACTCCCCAAAAGAATCTAGATTGTGGTGAGGGAACAGAGAAAAAAACTCATTTAGGACCTGCACTTACGAAGGGGGTAGGCAGCTGTATATCAGGGAGTAAACCTTCTGAGAATAATAACAGCTGGAGCTTGTTAAGGTAATTGCACAGGGGAAAGGAAAATGTACTGGGAACTCCTCAGAAGAATCTGATTTGTGGTGAGGGGAGAGAGATAATACCTCATTTAGGAATGACATGAACATGCTGCATAGGTAGCTGTTTATCAGTAAATATCTTCACTGAGATTAACAAAAGCAGTAGCTTAATAAATTAAGTACTTCCAGGTATGGTTACTGTACTGGTAACTCCCCAAAAGAATCTGGATTGTGGTGAGGGAACAGAGAAAAAAGCTCATTTAGGACCTGCACTTACGAAGGGGGTAGGCAGCAGTATATCAGGGAGTAAACATTCTGAGAATAAAAATAGCTGGAGCTGGTTAAGATAATTTCACAGGGGAAAGGATAATGTACTGGGAACTCCTCAGAAGAATCTGATTTGTTGTGAGGGGAGAGAAATAAAAGCTCATTTAGGAACGACATGAACATGCTGCGTAGGTAGCTGTTTATCAGTAAATATCTCCACTGAGATTAAGAAAAGCAGTAGCTTAATAAATTAAGTACTTCCTGGTATGGTTACTGTACTCGTAACTCCCCAAAAGAATCTGGATTGTGGTGAGGGAACAGAGAAAAAAGCTCAATTAGGACCTGCACTTACGAAGGGGGTAGGCAGCAGTATATCAGGGAGTAACCTTCTGAGAATAAAAAAAGCTGCAGCTTGTTAAGGTAATTACACAGGGGAAAGGATAATGTACTGGGAACTCCTCAGAAGAATCTGATTTGTGGTGAGGGGAGAGAGATAAAAGCTCATTTAGGAACGACATGAACATGCTGCGTAGGTAGCTGTTTATCAGTAATATCTTCACTGAGATTAAGAAAAGCAGTAGCTTGATAAATTAAGTCCATCCTGGTATGGTTACTGTAATGTAAAATCCCCAAAAGAATCTGGATTGTGGTGAAAGAACAGATAAAAAAGCTAATTTAGGACCCGCACTTACGAAGGGGGTAGGCAGCTGTATATCAGGGAGTATCCCTTCTGAGAATAAAAACAGGTGGAGCTTTTTAAGGTAATTACATAGGGGAAAGGATAATGTACTGGGAACTCCAAAGAAGAATCTGATTTTTGGTGAGGGGAGAGAGATAAAAGCTCATTTAGGAACGACATGAACATGCTGCGTAGGTAGCTGTTTATCAGTAAATATCTCCACTGAGATTAAGAAAAGCAGTAGCTTAATAAACTGAGTACTTCCTGGTATGGTTACTGTACTGGTAACTCCCCAAAAGAATCTCGTTTGTGATGAGGGAACAGAGAAAAAAGCTCCTTTAGGACCTGCACTTACGAAGGGGTTAGGCAGCTGTATATCATGGAGAATCCCTTCTGAGAATAAAAACAGCTGGAGCTTGTTAAGGTACTTACACAGGGGAAAGGATAATGTACTGGGAACTCCTCAGAAGAATCTGATTTGTGGTGATGGGAGAGAGATAAAAGCTCATTTTGGAACGACATGAACATGCTGCGTAGGTAGCTGTTTATCAGTAAATATCTCCACTGAGATTAAAAAAGTAGTAGCTTAATAAATTAAGTACTTCCTGTATGGTTACTGTACTGGTAACTCCCCAAAAGAATTTGGATTGTGGTGAGGGAACAGAGAAAAAAGCTCATTAAGACCTGCACTTACAAAGGGGGTAGGCAGCTGTATATCAGGAAGTATCCCTTCTGAGAATAAAAACAACTGGAGCTTGTTATGGTAATTACACAGGGGACAGGATATGTACTAGGAACTCCTCAGAAGAATCCGATTTGTTGTGAGGGGAGAGAGATAAATGCTTATTTAGGAACGACATGAACATGCTGCGTAGGTAGCTGTTTATCATTAAATATCTTCAATGAGACTAAGGGAATCAGTAGCTTAATCAATTAAGTACTTATTGGTATGGTTATTGTACTGGTAACTCCCCAAAAGAATCTGGATTGTTTTGAGGGAACAGAGAAAAAAGCTGATTTAGGACCTGCACTTACAAAAAGGGTAGGCAGCTGTATATCAGGGAGTATCCCTTCTGAGAATAAAAACAGCTGGGGCTTGTTAAGGTAATTACACAGGCGAAAGGATAGTGTACTCGGAACTCCTCAGAAGAATCTGATTTGTGGTGAGGGGAGAGAGATAAAAGCTCATTTAGTAACGACATGAACATGCTGCATAGGTAGCTGTTTATCAGTAAATATCTCCACTGAGATTAAGAAAAGCAGTAGCTTAATAAATTAAGTACTTCCTGGTATGGTTACTTTACTGGTAACTCCCCAAAAGAATCTGGATTGTGGTGAGGGAACAGAGAAAAAAGCTCATTTAGGACCTGCACTTACGAAGGGGGTAGGCAGCTGTATATCAGGGAGTAAACCTTCTGAGAATAAAAACAGCTGGAGCTTGTTAAGGTAATTACACAGGGGAAAGGATAATGTACTGGGAACTCCTCAGAAGAATCTGATTTGTGGTGAGGGGAGAGAGATAAAAGCTCATTTAGGAACGACATGAGCATGCTGCGTAGGTAGCTGTTTATCAGTAAATATCTCCACTGAGATTAAGAAAGGCAGTAGCTTAATAAATTAAGTACTTCCTGGTATGGTTACTGTACTGGCAACTCCCCAAAAGAATCTAGATTGTGGTGAGGGAACAGAGAAAAAAGCTCATTTAGGACCTGCACTTACGAAGGGGGTAGGCAGCTGTATATCAGGGAGTAAACCTTCTGAGAATAATAACAGCTGGAGCTTGTTAAGGTAATTGCACAGGGGAAAGGAAAATGTACTGGGAACTCCTCAGAAGAATCTGATTTGTGGTGAGGGGAGAGAGATAATACCTCATTTAGGAATGACATGAACATGCTGCATAGGTAGCTGTTTATCAGTAAATATCTCACTGAGATTAAGAAAAGCAGTAGCTTAATAAATTAAGTACTTCCTGGTATGGTTACTGTACTGGTAACTCCCCAAAAGAATCTGGATTGTGGTGAGGGAACAGAGAAAAAAGCTCATTTAGGACCTGCACTTACGAAGGGGGTAGGCAGCTGTATATCAGGGAGTAAACATTCTGAGAATAAAAATAGCTGGAGCTTGTTAAGGTAATTTCACAGGGGAAAGGATAATGTACTGGGAACTCCTCAGAAGAATCTGATTTGTGGTGAGGGGAGAGAATAAAAGCTCATTTAGGAACGACATGAACATGCTGCGTAGGTAGCTGTTTATCAGTAAATATCTCCACTGAGATTAAGAAAAAAGTAGCTTAATAAATTAAGTACTTCCTGGTATGGTTACTGTACTGGTAACTCCCCAAAAGAATCTGGATTGTGGTGAGGGAACAGAGAAAAAAGCTCATTTAGGACCTGCACTTACGAAGGGGGTAGGCAGCTGTATATCAGGGAGTAACCTTCTGAGAATAAAAACAGCTGGAGCTTGTTAAGGTAATTACACAGGGGAAAGGATAATGTACTGGGAACTCCTCAGAAGAATCTGATTTGGTGAGGGGAGAGAGATAAAAGCTCATTTAGGAACGACATGAACATGCTGCGTAGGTAGCTGTTTATCAGTAAATATCTCCACTGAGATTAAGAAAAGCAGTAGCTTGATAAATTAAGTCCTTCCTGGTATGGTTACTGTACTGTAAAATCCCCAAAAGAATCTGGATTGTGGTGAAAGAACAGATAAAAAAGCTCATTTAGGACCCGCACTTACGAAGGGGGTAGGCAGCTGTATATCAGGGAGTAAACCTTCTGAGAATAAAAACAGGTGGAGCTTGTTAAGGTAATTACATAGGGGAAAGGATAATGTACTGGGAACTCCAGAAGAATCTGATTTGTGGTGAGGGGAGAGAGATAAAAGCTCATTTAGGAACGACATGAACATGCTGCGTACGTAGCTGTTTATCAGTAAATATCTCCACTGAGATTAAGAAAAGCAGTAGCTTAATAAATTAAGTACTTCCTGGTATGGTTACTGTACTGGTAACTCCCCAAAAGAATCTGGATTTGTGATGAGGGAACAGAGAAAAAAGCTCATTTAGACCTGCACTTACGAAGGGGTAGGCAGCTGTATATCAGGAGATCCCTTCTGAGAATAAAAACAGCTGGAGCTTGTTAAGGTAATTACACAGGGGAAAGGATAATGTACTGGGAACTCCTCAGAAGAATCTGATTTGTGGTGAGGGAGAGAGATAAAAGCTCATTTAGGAACGACATGAACATGCTGCGTAGGTAGCTGTTTATCAGTAAATATCTCCACTGAGATTAAAAAAGTAGTAGCTTAATAAATTAAGTACTTCCTGTATGGTTACTGTACTGGTAACTCCCCAAAAGAATTTGGATTGTGGTGAGGGAACAGAGAAAAAAGCTCATTAAGACCTGCACTTACAAAGGGGGTAGGCAGCTGTATATCAGGAAGTATCCCTTCTGAGAATAAAAACAACTGGAGCTTGTTATGGTAATTACACAGGGGACAGGATATGTACTAGGAACTCCTCAGAAGAATCCGATTTGTTGTGAGGGGAGAGAGATAAATGCTTATTTAGGAACGACATGAACATGCTGCGTAGGTAGCTGTTTATCATTAAATATCTTCAATGAGACTAAGGGAATCAGTAGCTTAATCAATTAAGTACTTATTGGTATGGTTACTTGTACTGGTAACTCCCCAAAAGAATCTGGATTGTTTTGAGGGAACAGAGAAAAAAGCTGATTTAGGACCTGCACTTACAAAAAGGGTAGGCAGCTGTATATCAGGGAGTATCCCTTCTGAGAATAAAAACAGCTGGGCTTGTTAAGGTAATTACACAGGCGAAAGGATAGTGTACTCGGAACTCCTCAGAAGAATCTGATTTGTGGTGAGGGGAGAGAGATAAAAGCTCATTTAGTAACGACATGAACATGCTGCATAGGTAGCTGTTTATCAGTAAATATCTCCACTGAGATTAAGAAAAGCAGTATCTTAATAAATTAAGTACTTCCTGGTATGGTTACTGTACTGGTTACTCCCCAACAGAATCTGGATTGTGGTGAGGGAACAGAGAAAAAAGCTCATTTAGGACGTGCACTTACGAAGGGGGTAGGCAGCTGTATATCAGGGAGTATCCCTTCTGAGAATAAATACAGCTGGAGCTTGTTAAGGTAATTACACCTGGGAAAGGATAGTGTACTGGGAACTCCTCAGAAGAATCTGATTTGTGGTGAGGGGAGAGAGATAAAAGCTCATTTATGAACGACATGAAAATGCTGCATAAATAGCTGTTTATCAGTAAATATCTCCACTAAGATTAAGAAAAGCAGTAGCTTAATAAATTAAGTACTTCCTGGTATGGTTACTGTACTGGTAACTCCCCAAAAGAATCTGGATTGTGGTGAGGGAACAGAGAAAAAAGCTCATTTAGGACCTGCACTTACGAAGGGGAGGCAGCTGTAGATAAGGGAGTAAACCTTCTGAGAATAAAAACAGCTGGAGCTTGTTAAGGTAATTACACAGGGGAAAGGATAATGTACTGGGAACTCCTCAGAAGAATCTGATTTGTGGTGAGGGTGAGAGATAAAAGCTCATTTAGGAACGACATGAACATGCTGCGTAAGTAGCTGTTTATCAGTAAATATCTCCACTGAGATTAAGAAAAGCAGTACTTAATAAATTAAGTAATTCCTGGTATGGTTACTGTACTGGTACTCCCCAAAGAATCTGGATCGTGGTGAGGAACAGAGAAAATAGCTCATTTAGGACCTGCACTTACGAAGGTGGGTAGGCAGCTGTATATCAGGGAGTATCCCTTCTGAGAATAAAAACAGCTGGAGCTTGTTAAGGTAATTACACAGGGGAAAGGATAATGTACTGGGAACTCCTCAGAAGAATCTGATTTGTGGTGAGGGGAGAGAGATAAAAGCTCATTTAGGAACGACATGAACATGCTGCGTAGGTAGCTGTTTATCAGTAAATATCTCCACTGAGATTAAGAAAAGCAGTAGCTTAAAAATTAAGTACTTCCTGGTATGGTTACTGTACTGGTAACTCCCCAAAAGAATCTGGATTGTGGTGAGGGAACAGAGAAAAAAGCTCATTTAGGACCTGCACTTACGAAGGGTAGGCAGCTGTATATCAGGGAGTAAACCTTCTGAGAATAAAAACAGCTGGAGCTTGTTAAGGTAATTACACAGGGGAAAGGATAATGTACTGGGAACTCCAAAGAAGAATCTGATTTGTGGTGAGGGAGAGAGATAAAAGCTCATTTAGGAACGACATGAACATGCTGCGTAGGTAGCTGTTTATCAGTAAATATCTCCACTGAGATTAAGGAAAAGCAGTAGCTTAATAAATTAAGAATTTCCTGGTATGGTTACTGTACTGATAACTCCCCAAAAGAATCTGGACTGTGGTGAGGGAACAGATAAAAAAGCTCATTAAGACCTGCACTTACAAAGGGGGTAGGCAGCTGTATATCAGGGAGTATCCCTTCTGAAATAAAAACAACTGGAGCTTGTTACAGGTAATTACACAGGGGAAAGGATAATGTACTGGGAACTCCTCAGAAGAATCTGATTTGTGGTGAGGGGAGAGAGATAAAAGCTCATTTAGGAACGACATGAACATGCTGCGTACGTAGCTGTTTATCAGTAAATATCTCCACTGAGATAAGAAAAGCAGTAGCTTAATAAATTAAGTACTTCCTGGTATGGTTACTGTACTGGTAACTCCCCAAAAGAATCTGGATTGTGGTGAGGGAACAGAGAAAAAAGCTCATTTAGGACCTGCACTTACGAAGCGGGTAGGCAGCTGTATATCAGGGAGTATCCCTTCTGAGAATAAAAACAGCTGGAGCTTGTTAAGGTAATTACACAGGGGAAAGGATAATGTACTGGGAACTCCTCAGAAGAATCTGATTTGTGGTGAGGGGAGAGAGATAAAAGCTCATTTAGGAACGACATGAACATGCTGGGTAGGTAGCTGTTTATCAGTAAATATCTCCACTGAGATTAAGAAAAGCAGTAGCTTAATAAATTAAGTACTTCCTGGTATGGTTACTGTACTGATAACTCCCCAAAAGAATCTGGATTGTGGTGAGGGAACAGAGAAAAAAGCTCATTTAGGACCTGCACTTACGAAGGGGGTAGGCAGCTGTATATCAGGGAGTATCCCTTCTGAGAATAAAAACAGCTGGAGCTTGTTAAGGTAAGTACACAGCGGAAAGGATAATGTACTGGGAACTCCTCAGAAGAATCTGATTTGTGGTGAGGGGAGAGAGATAAAAGCTCATTTAGGAACGACATGAACATGCTGCATAGGTAGCTGTTTATCAGTAAATATCTCCACTGAGATTAAAGAAAAGCAGTAGCTTAATAAATTAAGTACTTCCTGGTATGGTTACTGTACTGGTAACTCCCCAAAAGAATCTGGATTGTGGTGAGGGAACAGAGAAAAAAGCTCATTTAGGACCTGCACTTACGAAGGGGGTAGGCAGCTGTATATCAGGGAGTAAACCTTCTGAGAATAAAAACAGCTGGAGCTTGTTAAGGTAATTACACAGGGGAAAGGATAATGTACTGGGAACTCCTCAGAAGAATCTGATTTGTGGTGAGGGAGAGAGATAAAAGCTCATTTAGGAACGACATGAGCATGCTGCGTAGGTAGCTGTTTATCAGTAAATATCTCCACTGAGATTAAGAAAAGCAGTAGCTTAATAAATTAAGTACTTCCTGGTATGGTTACTGTACTGGCAACTCCCCAAAAGAATCTGGATTGTGGTGAGGGAACAGAGAAAAAAGCTCATTTAGGACCTGCACTTACGAAGGGGGTAGGCAGCTGTATATCAGGGAGTATCCTTCTGAGAATAAAACAGCTGGAGCTTGTTAAGGTAATTTACACAGGGGAAAGGATAATGTACTGGGAACTCCTCAGAAGAATCTGATTTGTGGTGAGGGGAGAGAGATAAAAGCTCATTTAGGAACGACATGAACATGCTGCGTAGGTAGCTGTTTATCAGTAAATATCTTCACTGAGATTAAGAAAAGCAGTAGCTTAATAAATTAAGTACTTCCAGGTATGGTTACTGTACTGGTAACTCCCCAAAAGAATCTGGATTGTGGTGAGGGAACAGATAAAAAAGCTCATTTAGGACCTGCACTTACGAAGGGGGTAGGCAGCTGTATATCAGGGAGTAAACATTCTGAGAATAAAAATAGCTGGAGCTGGTTAAGATAATTTCACAGGGGAAAGGATAATGTACTGGGAACTCCTCAGAAGAATCTGATTTGTTGTGAGGGGAGAGAAATAAAAGCTCATTTAGGAACGACATGAACATGCTGCGTAGGTAGCTGTTTATCAGTAAATATCTCCACTGAGATTAAGAAAAGCAGTAGCTTAATAAATTAAGTACTTCCTGGTATGGTTACTGTACTCGTAACTCCCCAAAAGAATCTGGATTGTGGTGAGGATACAGAGAAAAAAGCTCAATTAGGACCTGCACTTACGAAGGGGGTAGGCAGCAGTATATCAGGGAGTAACCTTCTGAGAATAAAAAAAGCTGCAGCTTGTTAAGGTAATTACACAGGGGAAAGGATAATGTACTGGGAACTCCTCAGAAGAATCTGATTTGTGGTGAGGGGAGAGAGATAAAAGCTCATTTAGGAACGACATGAACATGCTGCGTAGGTAGCTGTTTATCAGTAATATCTTCACTGAGATTAAGAAAAGCAGTAGCTTGATAAATTAAGTCCATCCTGGTATGGTTACTGTAATGTAAAATCCCCAAAAGAATCTGGATTGTGGTGAGAAGAACAGATAAAAAAGCTAATTTAGGACCCGCACTTACGAAGGGGGTAGGCAGCTGTATATCAGGGAGTATCCCTTCTGAGAATAAAAACAGGTGGAGCTTTTAAGGTAATTACATAGGGGAAAGGATAATGTACTGGGAACTCCAAAGAAGAATCTGATTTTTGGTGAGGGGAGAGAGATAAAAGCTCATTTAGGAACGACATGAACATGCTGCGTAGGTAGCTGTTTATCAGTAAATATCTCCACTGAGATTAAGAAAAGCAGTAGCTTAATAAACTGAGTACTTCCTGGTATGGTTACTGTACTGGTAACTCCCCAAAAGAATCTCGTTTGTGATGAGGGAACAGAGAAAAAAGCTCCTTTAGGACCTGCACTTACGAAGGGGTTAGGCAGCTGTATATCATGGAGAATCCCTTCTGAGAATAAAAACAGCTGGAGCTTGTTAAGGTACTTACACAGGGGAAAGGATAATGTACTGGGAACTCCTCAGAAGAATCTGATTTGTGGTGATGGGAGAGAGATAAAAGCTCATTTTGGAACGACATGAACATGCTGCGTAGGTAGCTGTTTATCAGTAAATATCTCCACTGAGATTAAAAAAGTAGTAGCTTAATAAATTAAGTACTTCCTGTATGGTTACTGTACTGGTAACTCCCCAAAAGAATTTGGATTGTGGTGAGGGAACAGAGAAAAAAGCTCATTAAGACCTGCACTTACAAAGGGGGTAGGCAGCTGTATATCAGGAAGTATCCCTTCTGAGAATAAAAACAACTGGAGCTTGTTATGGTAATTACACAGGGGACAGGATATGTACTAGGAACTCCTCAGAAGAATCCGATTTGTTGTGAGGGGAGAGAGATAAATGCTTATTTAGGAACGACATGAACATGCTGCGTAGGTAGCTGTTTATCATTAAATATCTTCAATGAGACTAAGGGAATCAGTAGCTTAATCAATTAAGTACTTATTGGTATGGTTATTGTACTGGTAACTCCCCAAAAGAATCTGGATTGTTTTGAGGGAACAGAGAAAAAAGCTGATTTAGGACCTGCACTTACAAAAAGGGTAGGCAGCTGTATATCAGGGAGTATCCCTTCTGAGAATAAAAACAGCTGGGCTTGTTAAGGTAATTACACAGGCGAAAGGATAGTGTACTCGGAACTCCTCAGAAGAATCTGATTTGTGGTGAGGGGAGAGAGATAAAAGCTCATTTAGTAACGACATGAACATGCTGCATAGGTAGCTGTTTATCAGTAAATATCTCCACTGAGATTAAGAAAAGCAGTAGCTTAATAAATAAAGTACTTCCTGGTATGGTTACTGTACTGGTTACTCCCCAACAGAATCTGGATTGTGGTGAGGGAACAGAGAAAAAAGCTCATTTAGGACGTGCACTTACGAAGGGGGTAGGCAGCTGTATATCAGGGAGTATCCCTTCTGAGAATAAATACAGCTGGAGCTTGTTAAGGTAATTACACCTGGGAAAGGATAGTGTACTGGGAACTCCTCAGAAGAATCTGATTTGTGGTGAGGGGAGAGAGATAAAAGCTCATTTATGAACGACATGAAAATGCTGCATAAATAGCTGTTTATCAGTAAATATCTCCACTAAGATTAAGAAAAGCAGTAGCTTAATAAATTAAGTACTTCCTGGTATGGTCACTGTACTGGTAACTCTCCCAAAAGAATCTGGATTGTGTTGAGGGAACAGAGAAAAAAGCTCATTTATGACCTGCACTTACGGATGGGGAAGGCAGCTGTAGATCAGGGAGTATCCCTTCTGAGAATAAAAACAGCTGGAGCTTGTTAAGGTAATTACACAGGGGAAAGGATAATGTACTGGGAACTCCTCAGAAGAATCTGATTTGTGGTGAAGGGTGAGAGATAAAAGCTCCTTTAGGAACGACATGAAAATGATGCGTAAGTAGCTGTTTATCAGTAAATATCTCCACTGAGATTAAGAAAAGCAGTATCTTAATAAATTAAGTAATTCCTGGTATGTTTACTGTACTGGTTACTCCCCAAAAGAATCTGGATCGTGGTGAGGAAACAGAGAAAATAGCTCATTTAGGACCTGCACTTACGAAGGGGGTAGGCAGCTGTATATCAGGGAGTATCCCTTCTGAGAATAAAAACAGCTGGAGCTTGTTAAGGTAATTACACAGGGGAAAGGATAATGTACTGGGAACTCCGCAGAAGAATCTGATTTGTGGTGAGGGGAGAGAGATAAAAGCTCATTTAGGAACGACATGAACATGCTGCGTAGGTAGCTGTTTATTAGTAAATATCTCCACTGAGATTAAGAAAAAAGTAGCTTAACAAATTAAGTACTTCTTGTGTGGTTACTGTACTGGTAACTCCCCAAAAGAATCACGATTGTGGTGAGGGAACAGAGAAAAAAGATCATTTAGGACCTGCACATACGAAGGGTTAGGCAGCTGTATATCAGGGAGTAAACCTTCTGAGAATAAAAACAGCTGGAGCTTGTTAAGGTAATTACACAGGGGAAAGGATAATGTACTGGGAACTCCTCAAAGAAGAATCTGATTTTTGGTGAGGGGAGAGAGATAAAAGCTCATTTAGGAACGACATGAACATGCTGCGTAGGTAGCTGTTTATCAGTAAATATCTCCACTGAGATTAAGGAAAGCAGTAGCTTGATAGATTAAGTCCTTCCTGGTATGGTTACTGTACTGGAAAATCCCCAGAAGAATCTGGTTTGTGGTGAAAGAACAGATAAAAAAGCTCATTTAGGACCTGCACTTACGAAGGGGGTAGGCAGCTGTATATCAGGGAGTAAACCTTCTCTGAATAAAAACTGCTGGAGCTTGTTACAGTAATTATAAAGGTTAACGGATAATGTACTGGGAATTCCTCAGAAGAATCTGATTTGTGGTGAGGGGAGAGAGATAAAAGCTCATTTAGGAACGACATGAACATGCTGCGTACGTAGCTGTTTATCAGTAAATATCTCCACTGAGATTAAGAAAAGCAGTAGCTTAGTA
Source organism: Perognathus longimembris pacificus (assembly GCF_023159225.1). Classification (NCBI taxonomy): domain Eukaryota; kingdom Metazoa; phylum Chordata; class Mammalia; order Rodentia; family Heteromyidae; genus Perognathus; species Perognathus longimembris. The sequence continues at coordinate 2,590 of NW_025956681.1, read as the reverse complement.
AATTAAGTACTTCTTGGTATGGTTACTGTACAGGTAACTCCCCAAAAGAATCTGAATTTTGGTGAGGGAACAGAGAAAAAAGCTCATTTAGGACATGCACTTACGAAGGGGGTAGGCAGCTGTATATCAGGGAGTAAACCTTCTGAGAATAAAAACAGCTGGAGCTTGTTAAGGTAATTACACAGGGAAAAGGATAATGTACTGCGTTCTCCTTAGAAGAATCTGATTTGTGGTGAGGGGAGAGAGATAAAAGCTCATTTAGGAACGACATGAACATGCTGCGTAGGTAGCTGTTTATCAGTAAATATCTCCACTGAGATTAAGAAAAGCAGTAGCTTAATAAATTAAGTACTTCCTTGTATGGATACTGTACTGGTAACTCCCCAAAAGAATCTGGATTGTGGTGAGGGAACAGAGAAAAAAGCTCATTTAGGAACGACATGAACATGCTGCGTAGTTAGCTGTTTATCAGTAAATATCTCCACTGAGATTAAGAAAAGCAGTAGCTTAGTAAATTAAGAACTTCTTGGTATGGTTACTGTACTGGTAACTCCCGAAAAGAATCTGGATTATGGTGAGGGAACAGAGAAAAAAAGCTCATTTAGGACCTTCACTTACGAAGGGGGTAGGCAGCTGTATATCAGGGAGTAAACCTTCTGAGAAAAAAAACAGCTGGAGATTGTTAAGGTAATTTCACAGGGGAAAGGATAATGTACTGGGAACTCCTCAGAAGAATCTGATTTGTGGTGAGGGGAGAGAGATAAAAGCTCATTTAGGAACGACATGAACATGCTGCGTAGGTAGCTGTTTATCAGTAAATATCTCCATTGAGATTAAGACAAGCAGTTGCTTAATAAATTAAGTACTTCCTGGTATGGTTACTGTACTGGTAACTCCCCAAAAGAATCTGGATTGTGGTGAGGGGAACAGAGAAAAAATCTCATTTAGGACCTGCACTTACGAAGGGGGTAGGAAGCTTTATATCAGGGAGTAAACCTTCTGAGAATAAAAAGAGCTGGAGCTTGTAAAGGTAATTACACAGGGGAAAGGATAATGAACTGGGAAGTCCTCAGAAGAATCTGATTTGTGATGAGGGGAGAGAGATAAAAGCTCACTTAGGAACGACATGAACATGCTGCATAGGTAGCTGTTTATCAGTAAATATCTACACTGAGATTAAGAAAAGCAGTAGCTTAATAAATTAAGTACTTCCTGGTATGGTTACTGTACTGGTAACTCCCCAAAAGAATCTGGATTGTGGTGAGGGAACAGAGAAAAAAGCTCATTTAGGACCTGCACTTAGGAAGGTGGTAGACAGTTGTATATCAGGGAGTAAACCGTCTGAGAATAAAAACAGCTGAGCTTGTTAAGGTAATTACACAGGGGAAAGGATAATGTACGGGGAACTCCTCAGAAGAATCTGATTTGTGATAAGGGGAGAGAGATAAAAGCTCATTTAGGAACGACATGAACATGCTGCGTAGGGGTAGCTGTTTATCAGGAAATATCTCCATTGAGATTAAGACAAGCAGTTGCTTAATAAATTAAGTACTTCCTGGTATGGTTACTGTACTGGTAACTCCCCAAAAGAATCTGGATTGTGGTGAGGGAACAGAGAAAAAATCTCATTTAGGACCTGCACTTCCGAAGGGGGTAGGAAGCTTTATATCAGGGAGTAAACCTTCTGAGAATAAAAAGAGCAGGAGCTTGTAAAGGTAATTACACAGGGGAAAGGATAATGAACTGGAACTCCTTAGAAGAATCTGATTTGTGGTGAGGGAGAGAGATAAAGCTCATTTAGGAACGACATGAACATGCTGCGTAGGTAGCTGTTTATCAGTAAATATCTCCACTGAGATTAAGAAAAGCTGTAGCTTAATAAATTAAGTACTTCCTGGTATGGATACTGTACTGGTAACTCCCCAAAAGAATCTGGATTGTGGTGAGGGAACAGAGAAGAAAGTTCATTTAGGAACGACATGAACATGCTGCGTAGGTAGCTGTTTATCAGTAAATATCTCCACTGAGATTAAGAAAAGCAGTAGCTTAGTAAATTAAGTACTTCTTGGTATGGTTACTGTACAGGTAACTCCCAAAAGAATCTGAATTTTGGTGAGGGAACAGAGAAAAAAGCTCATTTAGGACATGCACTTACGAAGGGGGTAGGCAGCTGTATATCAGGGAGTAAACTTCTGAGAATAAAAACAGCTGGAGCTTGTTAAGGTAATTACACAGGAAAAAGGATAATGTACTGCGTTCTCCTTAGAAGAATCTGATTTGTGGTGAGGGGAGAGAGATAAAAGCTCATTTAGGAACGACATGAACATGCTGCGGTAGGTAGCTGTTTATCAGTAAATATCTCCACTGAGATTAAGAAAAGCAGTAGCTTAATAAATTAGTACTTCCTTGTATGGATACTGTACTGGTAACTCCCCAAAAGAATCTGGATTGTGGTGAGGGGAACAGAGAAAAAAGCTCATTTAGGACCTTCACTTACGAAGGGGGTAGGCAGCTGTATATCAGGGAGTAAACCTTCTGAGAAAAAAAACAGCTGGAGATTGTTAAGGTAATTTCACAGGGGAAAGGATAA
>NW_025956680.1:0-42775 GCF_023159225.1 Perognathus longimembris pacificus | reverse complement strand
CTGATTTGTGGTGAGGGGAGAGAGATAAGAGCTCATTTAGGAACGACATGAACATGCTGCGTAGGTAGCGGTTTATCAGTAAATATCTCCACTGAGATTAAGAAAAGCAGTAGCTTAATAAATTAAGTACTTCCTGGTATGGTTACTGTACTGGTAACTCCCCAAAAGAACCTGGATTGTGGTGAGGGAACAGAGAAAAAAGCTCATTTAGGATATGCACTTACGAAGGGGGTAGGCAGCTGTATATCAGGGAGTAAACCTTCTGAGAATAAAAACAGCTGGAGCTTGTTAAGGTAATTACACAGGGGAAAGGATAATGTACTGGGAACTCCTCAGAAGAATTTCATTTGTGGTGAGGGGAGAGAGATAAAAGCTCATTTATGAACGACATGAACATGCTGCGTAGGTAGCTGTTTATCAGAAAATATCTCCACTGAGATTAAGAAAAGCAGTAGCTTAATAAATTAAGTACTTCCTGGTATGGTTACTGTACTGGTAACTACACAAAAGAATCTGGATTGTGGTGAGGAACAGAGAAAAAAGCTCATTTTTGACCTGCACTTACGAAGGGGCTAGGCAGCTGTATATCAGGGAGTAAACCTTCTGAGAATAAAAACAGCTGTAGCTTGTTAAGGTAATTACACAGCGAAAGGATAATGTACTGGGAACTCCTCAGAAGAATCTGATTTGTGGTGAGGGGAGAGAGATAAAAGCTCATTTAGGAACGACATGAACATGCTGCGGAGGTAGATGTTTATCAGTAAATATCTCCACTGAGATTAAGAAAAGCAGTAGCTTAATAAATTAAGTACTTCCTGGTATGGTTACTGTACTGGTAACTCCGCAAAAGAATCTGGATTGTGGTGAGGGAACGGAGAAAAAAGCTCATTAAGGACCTGCACTTACGAAGGGGTAGGCAGCTGTATATCAGGGAGTATCCCTTCTGAGAATAAAAACAGCTGGAGCTTTTTAAGGTAATTACACAGGGGAAAGGATAATGTACTCGGAACTCCTCAGAAGAATCTGATTTGTGGTGAGTGGAGAGAGATAAAAGCTCATTTAGGAACGACATGAACATGCTGCGTAGGTAGCTGTTTATCAGTAAATATCTCCACTGAGATTAAGAAAAGCAGTAGCTTAATAAATTAAGTACTTCCTGGTATGGTTACTGTACTGGTAACTCCCAAAAGAATCTGGATTTTGGTGAGGGAACAGAGAAAAAGCTCATTTAGGACCTGCATTTACAAAGGGGGTAGGCAGCTGTATATCATGGAGTATCACTTCTGAGAAAAAAACAGCTGGAGCTTGTTAAGGTAATAACACAGGGGAATGTATAATGTACTGGGAACTCCTCAGAAGATTCTGATTTGTGATGAGGGGAGAGAGATAAAAGCTCATTTAGGACCTGCACTTACGAAGGGAGTAGGCAGCTGTATATCAGGGAGTATCCCTTCTGAGATAAAAACAGCTGGAGCTTGTTAAGGTAATTACACAGGGGAAAGGATAATGTACTGGGAACTCCTCAGAAGAATCTGATTTGTGGTGAGGGGAGAGAGATAAAAGCTCATTTAGGGACGAAATGAAAATGCTGCATAGGTAGCTGTTTATCAGTAAATATCTCCACTGAGATTAAGAAAAGCAGTAGCTTAATAAATTAAGTACTTCCTGGTATGGTTACTGTACTGGTAACTCCCCAAAAGAATCTGGATTGTGGTGAGAGAACAGAGAAAAAAGCTCATTTAGGACCTGCACTTACGAAGGGGGTAGGCAGCTGTATATCAGGGAGTAAACCTTCTGAGAATAAAAACAGCTGGAGCTTGTTAAGGTAATTACACAGGGGAAAGAATAATGTACTGGGAACTCCTCAGAAGAATGTGATTTGTGGTGAGGGGAGAGAGATAAAAGCTCATTTAGGAACGACATGAACATTCTGCATAAGTAGCTGTTTATCAGTAAATATCTCCACTGAGATTAAGAAAAGCAGTAGCTTAATAAATTAAGTACTTCCTGGTATGGTTACTGTACTGGTAACACCCCAATAGAATCTGTATTGTGGTGAGGGAACAGAGAAAAAAGCTCATTTAGGACCTGCACTTACGAAGGGGGTAGGCGCCTGTAAATCAGGGAGTAAACAACCTTCTGAGAATAAAAATAGCTGGAGCTTGTTAAGGTAATTACACAGGGGAAAGGATAATTTACTGGGAACTCCTCAGAAGAATCTGATTTGTGGTGCGGGGAGAGAGATAAAAGCTCTTTAGGAACGACATGAATATGCTGCATAGGTAGCTGTTTATCAGTAAATATCTCCACTGAGATTAAGAAAAGCAGGAGCTTAATAAATTAAGTACTTCCTGGTATGGTTACTGTACTGGTAACTCCGCAAAAGAATCTGGATTGTGGTGAGGGAACTGAGAAAAAGCTCATTTAGGACGTGCACTTACGAAGGGGGTAGGCAGCTGTATATCAGGGAGTAAACCTTCTGAGAATAAAAACAGCTGGAGTTTGTTAAGGTAATTACACAGGGGAAAGGATAATGTACTGGGAACTCCTCAGAAGAATCTGATTTGTGGTGAGGGGAGAGAGATAAAACCTCACTTAAGAACGACATGAACATGCTTCATGTGTAGCTGATTATCAGTAAATATCTCCACTGAGATTAAGAAAAGCAGTAGCTTAATGAATTAAGTACTTTCTGGTATGGTTACTGTACTGGTAACTCCCCAAAAGAATCTGGATGGTGGTGAGGAAAGAGAGAAAAAAGCTCATTTATGACCTGCACTTACGAAGGGGGTAGGCAGCTGTTTATCAAGGAGTATTCCTTCTGAGAATAAAAACACCTGGAGCTTGTTAAGGTAATTACACGGGGAAAGGATAATGTACTGGGAACTCCTCAGAAGAATCTGATTTGTGGTGAGGGGAGAGAGATAAAAGCTCATTTAGGAACGACATGAACATGCTGCGGAGGTAGATGTTTATCAGTAAATATCTCCACTGAGATTAAGAAAAGCAGTAGCTTAATAAATTAAGTACTTCCTGGTATGGTTACTGTACTGGTAACTCCGCAAAAGAATCTGGATTGTGGTGAGGGAACGGAGAAAAAAGCTCATTAAGGACCTGCACTTACGAAGGGGTAGGCAGCTGTATATCAGGGAGTATCCCTTCTGAGAATAAAAACAGCTGGAGCTTTTTAAGGTAATTACACAGGGGAAAGGATAATGTACTCGGAACTCCTCAGAAGAATCTGATTTGTGGTGAGGGGAGAGAGATAAAAGCTCATTTAGGAATGACATGAACATGCTGCGTAGGTAGCTGTTTATCAGTAAATATCTCCACTGAGATTAAGAAAAGCAGTAGCTTAATAAATTAAGTACTTCCTGGTATGGTTACTGTACTGGTAACTCCCCAAAAGAATCTGGATTTTGGTGAGGGAACAGAGAAAAAAGCTCATTTAGGACCTGCATTTACAAAGGGGGTAGGCAGCTGTATATCATGGAGTATCACTTCTGAGAAAAAAACAGCTGGAGCTTGTTAAGGTAATTACACAGGGAAAGTATAATGTACTGGGAACTCCTCAGAAGATTCTGATTTGTGATGAGGGAGAGAGATAAAAGCTCATTTAGGACCTGCACTTACGAAGGGAGTAGGCAGCTGTATATCAGGGAGTATCCCTTCTGAGAATAAAAACAGGTAGAGCTTGTTAAGGTAATTACACAGTGGAAAGGAAAATGTACTGGGAACTCCTCAGAAGAATCTGATTTGTGGTGAGGGGAGAGAGATAAAAGCTCATTTAGGAACGACATGAACATACTGCTTATGTAGCTGTTAATCAGTAAATATCTCCACTGAGATTAAGAAAAGCAGTAGCTTAATAAATTCAGTACTTCCTGTTATGGTTACTGTACTGGTAACTCCCCAATAGAATCTGGATTGTGGTGAGGGAACAGAGAAAAAAGCTCATTTAGGACCTGCACTTACGAACTGGGTAGGCAGCTGTATATCAGGGAGTAACCATTCTGAGAATAAAAACAGCTGGACCTTGTTAAGGTAATTACACAGGGGAAAGGATAATGTATTGGGAACTCCTCTGAAGAATCTGATTTTGGTGAGGGGAGAGAGATATGAGCTCATTTAGGAACGACATGAAATGCTGCATAGGTAGCTGTTTATCAGTAAATATCTCCAGTGAGATTAAGAAAGCAGTAACTTAATAAATTAAGTACTTCCAGGTATGGTTACTGTACTGGTAACTCCCCAAAAGAATCTGGATTGTGGTGAGGAAAGAGAGAAAAAGCTCATTAGGACCTTCACTTACGAAGGGGGTAGGCAGCTCTATATCAGGGAGTAAACCTTCTGAGAATAAAAACAGATGGAGCTTGTTAAGGTAATTACACAGGGGAAAGGATAATGTACTGGGAACTCCTCAGAAGAATCTGATTTGTGGTGAGGGGAGAGAGATAAAAGCTCATTTAGGAACGACATGAACATGCTGTGTAGGTCGCTGTTTATCAGTAAATATCTCCACTGAGATTAAGAAAAGCAGTAGCTTAATAAATTAAGTACTTCCTGGTATGGTTACTGTACTGGTAACTCCCCAAAAGAATCTGGATTGTGGTGAGGGAACAGAGAAAAAAGCTCATTAAGGACCTGCACTTGCGAAGGAGGTAGGCAGCTGTAGATCAGTGAGTAAATCTTCTGAGAATAAAAACAGCTGGAGCTTGTTAAGGTAATTACACAGGGGAAAGGATAATGTACTGGGAACTCCTCAGAAGAATCTGATTTGTGGTGAGGGCGAGAGATAAAAGCTCATTTAGGAACGGCATGAACATGCTACATATGTAGCTGTTTATCAGTAAATATCTCCACTGAGATTAAGAAAAGCAGTAGCTTAATAAATTAAGTACTTCCTGGTATGGTTACTGTATTGGTAACTCCCCAAAAGAATCTGTATTGTGGTGAGGGAACAGAGAAAAAAGCTCATTTAGGACCTGCACTTAGAAGGTGGTAAGGCAGCTGTATATCAGGGAGTAATCCTTCTGAGAATAAAAACAGCTGGAGCTTGTTAAGGTAATTACACAGGGGAAAGGATAATGTACTGGGAATTCCTAATAAGAATCTGATTTGTGGTGAGGACAGAGAGTTTAAAGCTCATTTAGGAACGACATGAACATGCTGCGTAGGTAGCTGTTTATCAGTTAATATCTCCACTGAGATTAAGAAAAGCAGTAGCTTAATAAATGAAGTACTTCCTGGTATGGTTACTGTACTGGTATCTCCCCAAAAGAATCTGGATTGTGGTGAGGGAACAGAGAAAAAAGCTCATTTATGACCTGCACTTACGAAGGGGGTAGGCAGCTGTTTATCAAGGAGTATTCCTTCTGAGAATAAAAACACCTGGAGCTTGTTAAGGTAATTACACGGGGAAAGGATAATGTACTGGGAACTCCTCAGAAGAATCTGATTTGTGGTGAGGGGAGAGAGATAAAAGCTCATTTAGGAACGACATGAACATGCTGCGGAGGTAGATGTTTATCAGTAAATATCTCCACTGAGATTAAGAAAAGCAGTAGCTTAATAAATTAAGTACTTCCTGGTATGTTTACTGTACTGGTAACTCCGCAAAAGAATCTGGATTGTGGTGAGGGTACGGAGAAAAAAGCTCATTAAGGACCTGCACTTACGAAGGGGTAGGCAGCTGTATATCAGGGAGTATCCCTTCTGAGAATAAAAACAGCTGGAGCTTTTTAAGGTAATTACACAGGGAAAGGATAATGTACTCGGAACTCCTCAGAAGAATCTGATTTGTGGTGAGGGGAGAGAGATAAAAGCTCATTTAGGAACGACATGAACATGCTGCGTAGGTAGCTGTTTATCAGTAAATATCTCCACTGAGATTAAGAAAAGCAGTAGCTTAATAAATTAAGTACTTCCTGGTATGGTTACTGTACTGGTAACTCCCCAAAAGAATCTGGATTTTGGTGAGGGAACAGAGAAAAAAGCTCATTTAGGACCTGCATTTACAAAGGGGGTAGGCAGCTGTATATCATGGAGTATCACTTCTGAGAAAAAAACAGCTGGAGCTTGTTAAGGTAATTACACAGGGAAAGTATAATGTACTGGGAACTCCTCAGAAGATTCTGATTTGTGATGAGGGGAGAGAGATAAAAGCTCATTTAGGACCTGCACTTACGAAGGGAGTAGGCAGCTGTATATCAGGGAGTATCCCTTCTGAGAATAAAAACAGGTAGAGCTTGTTAAGGTAATTACACAGTGAAAAGGAAAATGTACTGGGAACTCCTCAGAAGAATCTGATTTGTGGTGAGGGGAGAGAGATAAAAGCTCATTTAGGAACGACATGAACATACTGCTTATGTAGCTGTTAATCAGTAAATATCTCCACTGAGATTAAGAAAAGCAGTAGCTTAATAAATTAAGTACTTCCTGTTATGGTTACTGTACTGGTAACTCCCAATAGAATCTGGATTGTGGTGAGGGAACAGAGAAAAAAGCTCATTTAGGACCTGCACTTACGAACTGGGTAGGCAGCTGTATATCAGGAGTAACCATTCTGAGAATAAAAACAGCTGGACCTTGTTAAGGTAATTACACAGGGGAAAGGATAATGTATTGGGAACTCCTCTGAAGAATCTGATTTTTGGTGAGGGGAGAGAGATATGAGCTCATTTAGGAACGACATGAAAATGCTGCATAGGTAGCTGTTTATCAGTAATTATCTCCACTGAGATTATGAAAAGCAGTAGCTTAATAAATGAAGTAATTCCTGGTATGGTTACTGTACTGGTAACTCCCAAAAACAATCTGAATTGTGGTGAGGGAACAGAGAAAAAAGCTCAATTAGGACCTGCAGTTACGAAGGGGGTAGGCGGCTCTATATCAGGGAGTAAACCTTCTGAGAATAAAAACAGCTGGAGCTTGTTAAGGTAATTACACAGGGAAAGGATAATGTACTGGGAACTGCTCAGAAGAATCTGATTTGTGGTGAGGGGAGAGAGATAAAAGCTCATTTAAGACCTGAACTTACGAAGGGGTTAGGCAGGTGTATATCAGGGAGTAAACCTTCTGAGAATGAAAATAGCTGGAGCTTGTTAAGGTAATTACACAGGGGAAAGGATAATGTACTGGAACTCCTCAGAAGAATCTGATTTGTGGTGAGGGGAAAGAGATAAAAGCTCATTTAGGAACGACATGAACATGCTGCGTAGGTAGCTGTTTATCAGTAAATATCGCCACTGAGATTAAGAAAAGCAGTAGCTTAATAAATTAAGTATTTCTTGGTATGGTTACTGTAGTGGTAACTCCCCAAAAGAATCTGGATTGTGGTGAAGGAACAGAGAAAAAAGCTCATTTAGGACCTGCACTTACGAACGGGGTAGGCAGCTCTATATCAGGCAGTAAATCTTCTGAGAATAAAAACAGCTGGAGCTTGTTAAGGTAATTACACACGGGAAAGGATAATGTACTGGAAACTCCTCAGAAGAATCTGATTTGTGGTGAGGGGAGAGAGATAAAAGCACATTTAGGAACGACATGAATATGGTGCGTAGGTAGCTGTTTATCAGTAAATATCTCCACTGAGATTAAGAAAAGCAGTAGCTTAATAAATTAAATACTTCCTGGTATGGTTACTGTACTGGTAACTCCCCAAAAGAATCTGGATTGTGGTGAGGGAACAGAGAAAAAAGCTCATTTAAGACCTGCACTTACGAAGGGGTAGGCAGCTGTATATCAGGGAGTATCCCTTCTGAGAATAAAAACAGCTGGAGCTTGTTAAGGTAATTACACAAGGGAAAGGATAATGTACTGGGAACAACTCAGAAGAATCTGATTTGTGGTGAGGGGAGAGAGATAAAAGCTCATTTAGGAACGACAGGGACATGCTGCGTAGGTCGCTGTTTATCAGTAAATATCTCCACTGAGATGAAGATAAGCAGTAGCTTAATAAATTAAGTACTTCTTGGTATGGTTACTGTAGTGGTAACTCCCCATAAGAATCTGGATTGTGGTGAGGGAACAGAGAAAAAAGCTCATTAGGACCTGCACTTACGAAGGGGGTAGGCAGCTGTATATCAGGGAGTAAACCTTCTGAGAATAAAAAGAGCTGGAGCTTGTTAAGGTAATTACACAGGGGAAAGGATAATGTACTGGGAACTCCTCAGAAGAATCTGATTTGTGGTGAGGGGAGAGAGATAAAAGCTCATTAGAGACGACATTAACATGCTGCGTAGGTAGCTGTTTATCAGTAAATATCTCCACTGAGATTAAGAAAAGCAGTAGCTTAATAAATTAAGTACTTCCTGGTATGGTTACTGTACTGGTAACTCCCAAAAGAATCTGGATTGTGGTGAGGGAACAGAGAAAAAAGTTCATTTAGGACCTGCACTTACGAAGGGTGTAGGCAGCTGTATATCTGGGAGTTAAACTTCTGAGAATAAAAAACGCTGGAGCTTGTTAAGGTAATTACACAGGGGAAAGGATAATATACTGGGAACTCCTCAGAAGAATCTGATTTGTGGTGAGGGGAAAGAGATAAAGCTCATTTAGGAACGACATGAACGTGCTGCGTAGGTAGCTGTTTATCAGTAAATATCTCCACTGAGATTAAGAAAAGCAGTAGCTTAATAAATGAAGCACCTCCTGGTATGGATACTGTACTGTTAACTCCCCAAAAGAATCTGGGTTGTGGTGAGGGAACAAAGAAAAAAGCTCATTTAGGACCTGCACTTACGAAGGGTGTAGGCAGCTGTATATCAGGGAGTAAACCTTCTGAGAATAAAAACAGCTGGAGCTTGTTAAGGTAATTACACAGTGAAAAGGATAATGTACTGGGAACTCCTCAGAAGAATCTGATTTGTGGTGCGGGGAGAGAGATAAAAGCTCTTTTAGGAACGACATGAACATGCTGCATAGGTAGCTGTTTATCAGTAAATATCTCCACTGAGATTAAGAAAAGCAGGAGCTTAATAAATTAAGTACTTCCTGGTATGGTTACTGTACTGGTAACTCCGCAAAAGAATCTGGATTGTGGTGAGGGAACGGAGAAAAAAGCTCATTAAGGACCTGCACTTAAGAAGGGGTAGGCAGCTGTATATCAGGGAGTATCCCTTCTGAGAATAAAAACAGCTGGAGCTTTTTAAGGTAATTACACAGGGGAAAGGATAATGTACTCGGAACTCCTCAGAAGAATCTGATTTGTGGTGAGGGGAGAGAGATAAAAGCTCATTTAGGAACGACATGAACATGCTGCGTAGGTAGCTGTTTATCAGTAAATATCTCCACTGAGATTAAGAAAAGCAGTAGCTTAATAAATTAAGTACTTCCTGGTATGGTTACTGTACTGGTAACTCCCAAAAGAATCTGGATTTTGGTGAGGGAACAGAGAAAAAAGCTCATTTAGGACCTGCATTTACAAAGGGGGTAGGCAGCTGTATATCATGGAGTATCACTTATGAGAAAAAAACAGCTGGAGCTTGTTAAGGTAATTACACAGGGGAAAGTATAATGTACTGGGAACTCCTCAGAAGATTCTGATTTGTGATGAGGGGAGAGAGATAAAAGCTCATTTAGGACCTGCACTTACGAAGGGAGTAGGCAGCTGTATATCAGGGAGTATCCCTTCTGAGAATAAAAACAGGTAGAGCTTGTTAAGGTAATTACACAGTGGAAAGGAAAATGTACTGGGAACTCCTCAGAAGAATCTGATTTGTGGTGAGGGGAGAGAGATAAAAGCTCATTTAGGAACGACATGAACATACTGCTTATGTAGCTGTTAATCAGTAAATATCTCCACTGAGATTAAGAAAAGCAGTAGCTTAATAAATTAAGTACTTCCTGTTATGGTTACTGTACTGGTAACTCCCCAATAGAATCTGGATTGTGGTGAGGGAACAGAGAAAAAAGCTCATTTAGGACCTGCACTTACGAACTGGGTAGGCAGCTGTATATCAGGGAGTAACCATTCTGAGAATAAAAACAGCTGGACCTTGTTAAGGTAATTACACAGGGGAAAGGATAATGTATTGGGAACTCCTCTGAAGAATCTGATTTTTGGTGAGGGGAGAGAGATATGAGCTCATTTAGGAACGACATGAAAATGCTGCATAGGTAGCTGTTTATCAGTAAATATCTCCAGTGAGATTAAGAAAAGCAGTAACTTAATAAATTAAGTACTTCCAGGTATGGTTACTGTACTGGTAACTCCCCAAAAGAATATGGATTGTGGTGAGGAAAGAGAGAAAAAAGCTCAATTAGGACCTTCACTTACGAAGGGGGTAGGCAGCTCTATATCAGGGAGTAAACCTTCTGAGAATAAAAACAGATGGAGCTTGTTAAGGTAATTACACAGGGGAAAGGATAATGTACTGGGAACTCCTCAGAAGAATCTGATTAGTGGTGAGGGGAGAGAGATAAAAGCTCATTTAGGAACGACATGAACATGCTGTGTAGGTCGCTGTTTATCAGTAAATATCTCCACTGAGATTAAGAAAAGCAGTAGCTTAATAAATTAAGTACTTCCTGGTATGGTTACTGTACTGGTAACTCCCCAAAAGAATCTGGATTGTGGTGAGGGAACAGAGAAAAAAGCTCATTAAGGACCTGCACTTGCGAAGGAGGTAGGCAGCTGTAGATCAGTGAGTAAATCTTCTGAGAATAAAAACAGCTGGAGCTTGTTAAGGTAATTACACAGGGGAAAGGATAATGTACTGGGAACTCCTCAGAAGAATCTGATTTGTGGTGAGGGGCGAGAGATAAAAGCTCATTTAGGAACGGCATGAACATGCTACATATGTAGCTGTTTATCAGTAAATATCTCCACTGAGATTAAGAAAAGCAGTAGCTTAATAAATTAAGTACTTCCTGGTATGGTTACTGTATTGGTAACTCCCCAAAAGAATCTGTATTGTGGTGAGGGAACAGAGAAAAAAGCTCATTTAGGACCTGCACTTAGAAGGTGGTAAGGCAGCTGTATATCAGGGAGTAAACCTTCTGAGAATAAAAACAGCTGGAGCTTGTTAAGGTAATTACACAGGGGAAAGGATAATGTACTGGGAATTCCTAATAAGAATCTGATTTGTGGTGAGGACAGAGAGTTTAAAGCTCATTTAGGAACGACATGAACATGCTGCGTAGGTAGCTGTTTATCAGTTAATATCTCCACTGAGATTAAGAAAAGCAGTAGCTTAATAAATGAAGTACTTCCTGGTATGGTTACTGTACTGGTATCTCCCCAAAAGAATCTGGATTGTGGTGAGGGAACAGAGAAAAAAGCTCATTTATGACCTGCACTTACGAAGGGGGTAGGCAGCTGTTTATCAAGGAGTATTCCTTCTGAGAATAAAAACACCTGGAGCTTGTTAAGGTAATTACACGGGGGAAAGGATAATGTACTGGGAACTCCTCAGAAGAATCTGATTTGTGGTGAGGGGAGAGAGATAAAAGCTCATTTAGGAACGACATGAACATGCTGCGGAGGTAGATGTTTATCAGTAAATATCTCCACTGAGATTAAGAAAAGCAGTAGCTTAATAAATTAAGTACTTCCTGGTATGGTTACTGTACTGGTAACTCCGCAAAAGAATCTGGATTGTGGTGAGGGAACGGAGAAAAAAGCTCATTAAGGACCTGCACTTACGAAGGGGTAGGCAGCTGTATATCAGGGAGTATCCCTTCTGAGAATAAAAACAGCTGGAGCTTTTTAAGGTAATTACACAGGGGAAAGGATAATGTACTCGGAACTCCTCAGAAGAATCTGATTTGTGGTGAGGGGAGAGAGATAAAAGCTCATTTAGGAACGACATGAACATGCTGCGTAGGTAGCTGTTTATCAGTAAATATCTCCACTGAGATTAAGAAAAGCAGTAGCTTAATAAATTAAGTACTTCCTGGTATGGTTACTGTACTGGTAACTCCCCAAAAGAATCTGGATTTTGGTGAGGGAACAGAGAAAAAAGCTCATTTAGGACCTGCATTTACAAAGGGGGTAGGCAGCTGTATATCATGGAGTATCACTTCTGAGAAAAAAACAGCTGGAGCTTGTTAAGGTAATTACACAGGGGAAAGTATAATGTACTGGGAACTCCTCAGAAGATTCTGATTTGTGATGAGGGGAGAGAGATAAAAGCTCATTTAGGACCTGCACTTACGAAGGGAGTAGGCAGCTGTATATCAGGGAGTATCCCTTCTGAGAATAAAAACAGGTAGAGCTTGTTAAGGTAATTACACAGTGGAAAGGAAAATGTACTGGGAACTCCTCAGAAGAATCTGATTTGTGGTGAGGGGAGAGAGATAAAAGCTCATTTAGGAACGACATGAACATACTGCTTATGTAGCTGTTAATCAGTAAATATCTCCACTGAGATTAAGAAAAGCAGTAGCTTAATAAATTAAGTACTTCCTGTTATGGTTACTGTACTGGTAACTCCCCAATAGAATCTGGATTGTGGTGAGGGAACTGAGAAAAAAGCTCATTTAGGACCTGCACTTACGAACTGGGTAGGCAGCTGTATATCAGGGAGTAACCATTCTGAGTATAAAAACAGCTGGACCTTGTTAAGGTAATTACACAGGGGAAAGGATAATGTATTGGGAACTCCTCTGAAGAATCTGATTTTTGGTGAGGGGAGAGAGATATGAGCTCATTTAGGAACGACATGAAAATGCTGCATAGGTAGCTGTTTATCAGTAATTATCTCCACTGAGATTATGAAAAGCAGTAGCTTAATAAATGAAGTAATTCCTGGTATGGTTACTGTACTGGTAACTCCCAAAAACAATCTGAATTGTGGTGAGGGAACAGAGAAAAAAGCTCAATTAGGACCTGCAGTTACGAAGGGGGTAGGCCGCTCTATATCAGGGAGTAAACCTTCTGAGAATAAAAACAGCTGGAGCTTGTTAAGGTAATTACACAGGGGAAAGGATAATGTACTGGGAACTGCTCAGAAGAATCTGATTTGTGGTGAGGGGAGAGAGATAAAAGCTCATTTAAGACCTGAACTTACGAAGGGGTTAGGCAGGTGTATATCAGGGAGTAAACCTTCTGAGAATGAAAATAGCTGGAGCTTGTTAAGGTAATTACACAGGGGAAAGGATAATGTACTGGGAACTCCTCAGAAGAATCTGATTTGTGGTGAGGGGAAAGAGATAAAAGCTCAATTAGGAACGACATGAACATGCTGCGTAGGTAGCTGTTTATCAGTAAATATCGCCACTGAGATTAAGAAAAGCAGTAGCTTAATAAATTAAGTATTTCTTGGTATGGTTACTGTAGTGGTAACTCCCCAAAAGAATCTGGATTGTGGTGAAGGAACAGAGAAAAAAGCTCATTTAGGACCTGCACTTACGAAGGGGGTAGGCAGCTGTATATCAGGCAGTAAATCTTCTGAGAATAAAAACAGCTGGAGCTTGTTAAGGTAATTACACACGGGAAAGGATAATGTACTGGAAACTCCTCAGAAGAATCTGATTTGTGGTGAGGGGAGAGAGATAAAAGCACATTTAGGAACGACATGAATATGGTGCGTAGGTAGCTGTTTATCAGTAAATATCTCCACTGAGATTAAGAAAAGCAGTAGCTTAATAAATTAAATACTTCCTGGTATGGTTACTGTACTGGTAACTCCCCAAAAGAATCTGGATTGTGGTGAGGGAACAGAGAAAAAAGCTCATTTAAGACCTGCACTTACGAAGGGGGTAGGCAGCTGTATATCAGGGAGTATCCCTTCTGAGTATAAAAACAGCTGGAGCTTGTTAAGGTAATTACACAAGGGAAAGGATAATGTACTGGGAACAACTCAGAAGAATCTGATTTGTGGTGAGGGGAGAGAGATAAAAGCTCATTTAGGAACGACAGGGACATGCTGCGTAGGTCGCTGTTTATCAGTAAATATCTCCACTGAGATTAAGAAAAGCAGTAGCTTAATAAATTAAGTACTTCTTGGTATGGTTACTGTAGTGGTAACTCCCCAAAAGAATCTGGATTGTGGTGAGGGAACAGAGAAAAAAGCTCATTTAGGACCTGCACTTACGAAGGGGGTAGGCAGCTGTATATCAGGGAGTAAACCTTCTGAGAATAAAAAGAGCTGGAGCTTGTTAAGGTAATTACACAGGGGAAAGGATAATGTACTGGGAACTCCTCAGAAGAATCTGATTTGTGGTGAGGGGAGAGAGATAAAAGCTCATTTAGGGACGACATTAACATGCTGCGTAGGTAGCTGTTTATCAGTAAATATCTCCACTGAGATTAAGAAAAGCAGTAGCTTAATAAATTAAGTACTTCCTGGTATGGTTACTGTACTGGTAACTCCCCAAAAGAATCTGGATTGTGGTGAGGGAACAGAGAAAAAAGTTCATTTAGGACCTGCACTTACGAAGGGTGTAGGCAGCTGTATATCTGGGAGTTAAACTTCTGAGAATAAAAAACGCTGGAGCTTGTTAAGGTAATTACACAGGGGAAAGGATAATATACTGGGAACTCCTCAGAAGAATCTGATTTGTGGTGAGGGGAAAGAGATAAAAGCTCATTTAGGAACGACATGAACGTGCTGCGTAGGTAGCTGTTTATCAGTAAATATCTCCACTGAGATTAAGAAAAGCAGTAGCTTAATAAATGAAGCACCTCCTGGTATGGATACTGTACTGTTAACTCCCCAAAAGAATCTGGGTTGTGGTGAGGGAACAAAGAAAAAAGCTCATTTAGGACCTGCACTTACGAAGGGTGTAGGCAGCTGTATATCAGGGAGTAAACCTTCTGAGAATAAAAACAGCTGGAGCTTGTTAAGGTAATTACACAGTGAAAAGGATAATGTACTGGGAACTCCTCAGAAGAATCTGATTTGTGGTGAGGGGAGAGAGATAAAAGCTCATTTAGGAACCACATGAATATGCTGCGTAGGTAGGTGTTTATCAGTAAATATCTCCACTGAGATTAAGAAAAGCAGTAGTATAATAAAGTAAGTACTTCCTGGTATGGTTACTGTACTGGTAACTCCCCAAAAGAATCTGGATTGTGCTGAGGGAACAGAGAAAAAAGCTCATTTAGGACCTGCACTTACGAATGGGGTAGTCAGCTGTATATCAGGGGGTAAACCTTCTGAGAATAAAAACAGCGGGAGCTTGTTAAGGTAATTACACAGGGGAAAGGATAATGTACTGGGAACTCCTCAGAAGAATCTGATTTCTGGTGAGGGGAGAGAGATAAAAGCTCATTTAGGAACGACATGAACGTGCTGCGTAGGTAGCTGTTTATCAGTAAATATCTCCACTGAGATTAAGAAAAGCAGTAGATTAATAAATGAAGTACCTCCTGGTATGGATACTGTACTGGTAACTCACCAAAAGAATCTGGATTGTGGTGAGGGAACAGAGAAAAAAGCTCATTTAGGAATGACATGAACATGCTGCGTAGGTAGCTGTATCTCAGTAAATAAATGCACTGCGATTAAGAAAATCAGTAGCTTAATAAATTAAGGACTTCCTGGTATGGTTACTGTACTGGTAACTCCCCAAAAGAATCTGGATTGTGGTGAGGGAACAGAGAAAAAAGCTCATTTAGGACCGGCACTTACGAAGAGGGTAGGCAGCTGTATATCAGGGAGTAAATCTTCTGAGAATAAAAACAGCTGGAGCTTGTTAAGGTAATTACACAGCGGAAAGGATAATGTACTGGGAACTCCTCAGAAGTATCTGATTTCTGGTGAGGGGAGAGAGATAAAAGCTCATTTAAGAACGACATGAACGTGCTGCGTAGGTAGCTGTTTATCAGTAAATATCTCCACTGAGATTAAGAAAAGCAGTAGCTTAATAAATTAAGTACTTCCTGGTATGGTTACTGTACTGGTAACTCCCCAAAAGAATCTGGATTGTGGTGAGGTTACAGAGAAAAAAGCTCATTTAGGGCCTGCATTTACGAAGGGGGTAGTCATCAGTATATCAGCGAGTAAACCTTCTGAGAATAAAAACAGCTGGAGCTTGTTAAGGTAATTACAAAGGGGAAAGGAAAAAGTACTGGGAACTCCTCAGAAGCATCTGATTTGTGGTGAGGGGAGAGAGATAAAAGCTCATTTAGGAACGACATGAACATGCTGCGTAGGTAGCTGTTTATCAGTAAATATCTCCACTGAGATTAAGAAAAGCAGTAGCTTAATAAATTAAGTACTTCCTGGTATGGTTACTGTACTGGTAACTCCGCAAAAGAATCTGGATTGTGGTGAGGGCACAGAGAAAAAAGCTCATTTAGGACCTGCACTTACGAAGGGGGTAGGCAGATGTATATTAGGGAGTAAACCTTCTGAGAATAAAAACCCCTGGAGCTTGTTAAGGTAATTACACAGGGGAAAGTACAATATACTGGGAACTCCTCAGAAGAATCTGATTTTTAGTGAGGGGAGAGAGATAAATGCTCATTTAGGAACGACATGAACATGCTGCGTAGGTAGCTGTTTATCAGTAAATATCTCCACTGAGATTAAGAAAAGCAGTATCTTAATAAATTAAGTGCTTCCTGGTATGGTTACTATACTGGTAACTCCCGAAAAGAATCTGGATTGTGGTGAGGGAACAGAGAAAAAAGCTCATTTAGGACCGGCACTTACGAAGAGGGTAGGCAGCTGTATATCAGGGAGTAAATCTTCTGAGAATAAAAACAGCTGGAGCTTGTTAAGGTAATTACACAGGGGAAAGGATAATGTACTGGGAACTCCTCAGAAGAATCTGATTTGTGGTGAGGGGAGAGAGATAAAAGCTCATTTAGGAACGACATGAACGTGCTGCGTAGGTAGCTGTTTATCAGTAAATATCTCCACTGAGATTAAGAAAAGCAGTAGCTTAATAAATGAAGTACCTCCTGGTATGGATACTGTACTGGTAACTCACCAAAAGAATCTGGATTGTGGTGAGGGAACAGAGAAAAAAGCTCATTTAGGAATGACATGAACATGCTGCGTAGGTAGCTGTTTATCAGTAAATATCTCCACTGAGATTAAGAAAAGCAGTAGCTTAATAAATTAAATACTTCCTGGTATGGTTACTGTCCTGGTAACTCCCGAAAAGAATGTGGATTGTGGTGAGGTTACAGAGAAAAAAGCTCATTTAGGACCTGCATTTACGAAGGGGGTAGGCAGCAGTATATCAGCGAGTAAAACTTCTGAGAATAAAAACAGCTGGAGCTTGTTAAGGTAATTACAAAGGGGAAAGGAAAAAGTACTGGGAACTCCTCAGAAGCATCTGATTTGTGGTGAGGGGAGAGAGATAAAAGCTCATTTAGGAAAGACATGAACATGCTGCGTAGGTAGCTGTTTATCAGTAAATATCTCCACTGTGATTAAGAAAAGCAGTAGCTTAGTAAATTAAGTACTTCCTGGTATGGTTACTGTACTGGTAACTCCGCAAAAGAATCTGGATTGTGGTGAGGGAACAAAGAAAAAAGCTCATTTAGGACCTGCACTTACGAAGGGGGTAGGCAGATGTATATTAGGGAGTAAACCTTCTGAGAATAAAAACAGCTGGAGCTTGTTAAGGTAATTACACAGGGGAAAGGACAATGTACTGGGAACTCCTCAGAAGAATCTTATTTTTAGTGAGGGGAGAGAGATAAAAGCTCATTTAGGAACGACATGAACATGCTGCGTAGGTAGCTGTATCTCAGTAAATAAATGCACTGCGATTAAGAAAATCAGTAGCTTAATAAATTAAGGACTTCCTGGTATGGTTACTGTACTGGTAACTCCCCAAAAGAATCTGGATTGTGGTGAGGCAACAGAGAAAAAAGCTCATTTAGGACCGGCACTTACGAAGAGGGTAGGCAGCTGTATATCAGGGAGTAAATCTTCTGAGAATAAAAACAGCTGTAGCTTGTTAAGGTAATTACACAGCGGAAAGGATAATGTACTGGGAACTCCTCAGAAGAATCTGATTTCTGGTGAGGGGAGAGAGATAAAAGCTCATTTAGGAACGACATTAACGTGCTGCGTAGGTAGCTGTTTATTAGTAAATATCTCCACAGAGATTAAGAAAAGCAGTAGCTTAATAAATTAAGTACTTCCTGTTATGGTTACTGCAATGGTAACTCCCCAAAAGAACCTGGATTGTGGTGAGGGAACAGAGAAAAAAGCTCATTTAGGATCTGCACTTACGAAGGGGGTAGGCAGCTGTATATCAGGGAGTAAACCTTCTGAGAAAAAAAAACAGCTGGAGCTTGTTAAGGTAATTACACAGGGGAAAGGATAATGTACTGGGAACTCCTCAGAAGAATCTCATTTGTGGTGAGGGGAGAGAGATAAAAGCTCATTTATGAACGACATGAACATGCTGGGTAGGTAGCTGTTTATCAGTAAATATCTCCACTGAGATTAAGAAAAGCAGTAGCTTAATAAATTAAGTACATCCTGGTATGGTTACTGTACTGGTAACTACCCAAAATAATCTGGATTGTGGTGAGGGAACAGAGAAAAAAGCTCATTTATGACCTTCACTTACGAAGCGGGTAGGCAGCTGTATATCAGGGAGTAAACCTTTTGAGAATAAAAACAGCTGGAGCTTGTTAAGGTAATTACACAGGGGAAAGGATAATGTACTGGGAACTCCTCAGAAGAATCTGATTTGTGGTGAGGGGAGAGAGATAAGAGCTCATTTAGGAACGACATGAACATGCTGCGTAGGTAGCGGTTTATCAGTAAATATCTCCACTGAGATTAAGAAAAGCAGTAGCTTAATAAATTAAGTACTTCCTGGTATGGTTACTGTACTGGTAACTCCCCAAAAGAACCTGGATTGTGGTGAGGGAACAGAGAAAAAAGCTCATTTAGGATATGCACTTACGAAGGGGGTAGGCAGCTGTATATCAGGGAGTAAACCTTCTGAGAAAAAAAACAGCTGGAGCTTGTTAAGGTAATTACACAGGGGAAAGGATAATGTACTGGGAACTCCTCAGAAGAATTTCATTTGTGGTGAGGGGAGAGAGATAAAAGCTCATTTATGAACGACATGAACATGCTGCGTAGGTAGCTGTTTATCAGAAAATATCTCCACTGAGATTAAGAAAAGCAGTAGCTTAATAAATTAAGTACTTCCTGGTATGGTTACTGTACTGGTAACTACACAAAAGAATCTGGATTGTGGTGAGGGAACAGAGAAAAAAGCTCATTTTTGACCTGCACTTACGAAGGTGCTAGGCAGCTGTATATCAGGGAGTAAACCTTCTGAGAATAAAAACAGCTGGAGCTTGTTAAGGTAATTACACAGGGGAAAGGATAATGTACTGGGAACTCCTCATAAGAATGTGATTTGTCGGAGGGGAGAGAGATAAAATCTCATTTAGGAACGACATGAACATGCTGCATAGGTAGCTGTTTATCAGTAAATATCTCCACTGAGATTAAGAAAAGCAGTAGCTTAATAAACTAAGTACTTCCTGGTATGGTTACTGTACTGGTAACTCCCCAAAAGAATCTGGATTGTGTTGAGGGAACAGAGAAAAAAGCTCATTTAGGACCGGCACTTACGAAGGGTGTAGGCAGCTGTATATCAGGGAGTAAACCTTCTGAGAATAAAATCAGCTGGAGCTTGTTAAGGTAATTACACAGGGGAAAGGATAATATACTGGGAACTCCTCAGCAGAATCTGATTTGTGGTGAGGGGAGAGAGATAAAAGCTCATTTAAGAACGACATGAACAGGCTGCGTAGGTAGCTGTTTATCAGTAAATATCTCCAGTGAGATTAAGAAAAGCAGTAGCTTAATAAATTAAGTACTTCCTGGTATGGTTACTGTACTGGTAACTCCCCAAAAGAATCTTGGTTGTGGTGAGGGAACAGAGAAAAAACCTCATTTAGGACCTGCACTTACGAAGGGGGTAGGCAGGTGTATATCAGGGAGTAAACCTTCTGAGAATAAGAACAGCTGGAGCTTGTTAAGGTAATTACACAGGGGAAACGATAATGTACTGGGAAGTCCTCAGAAGAATCTGATTTGTGGTGAGGGGAGAGAGATAAAAGCTCATTTGGGAACGACATGAACATGCTGCGTATGTAGCTGTTTATCAGTAAATATCTCGACTGAGATTAAGAAAAGCAGTAGCTTAATAAATTAAGTACTTCCTGGTATGGTTACTGTACTGGTAACTCCCCAAAAGAATCTGGATTGTGGTGAGGGAACAGAGAATAAATCTCATTTAGGACCTGCACTTACGAAGGGGGTAGGCAGCTGTATATCAGGGAGTATCCCTTCTGAGAATAAAAACAGCTGGAGCTTTTTAAGGTAATTACACAGGGGAAAGGATAATGTACTGGAAACTCCTCAGAAGAATCTGATTTGTGGTGAGTGGAGAGATATAAAAGCTCATTTAGGAACGACATGAAAATGCGGCCTAGGGAGCTGTTTATCAGTAAATATCTAAACTGAGATTAAGAAAAGCAATAGCTTAATAAATTAAGTACTTCCTGTTATGGTTACTGTACTGGTAACTCCCCAATCGAATCTGGATTGTGGTGAGGGAACAGAGAATAAAGCTCATTTAGGACCTGCACTTACGAAGGGGGTAGGCAGCTGTATATCAGGGAGTAAACCTTCTGAGAATAAAAACACCTGGAGCTTGTTAAGGTAATTACACAGGGGAAAGGATAATGTACTGGGAACTCCTGAGAAGAATCTGATTTGTGGTGAGGGGAGAGAGATAAAATCTCATTTAGGAACGACATGAACATGCTGCGTAGGTAGCTGTTTATCAGTAAATATCTCCACTGAGATTAAGAAAATCAGTAGCTTAATAAATTAAGTACTTCCTGGTATGGTTTCTGTACTGGTAACTCTCCAAAAGAATCTGGATTGTGGTGAGGAAACAGAGAAAAAAGCTGATTTAGGACCTGCACTTACGAAGGGAGTAGGCTGCTGTATATCAGGAAGTATCCCTTCTGAGAATAAAACCAGCTGGAGCTTGTTAAGGTAATTACACAGGGGAAAGGATAATGTACTGGGAACTGCTCAGAAGAATCTGATTTGTGGTGAGGGGAGAGAGATAAAAGCTCATTTAAGACCTGATCCTACGAAGGGGTTAGGCAGGTGTATATCAGGGAGTAAACCTTCTGAGAATGAAAATAGCTGGAGCTTGTTAAGGTAATTACACAGGGGAAAGGATAATGTACTGGGAACTCCTCAGAAGAATCTGATTTGTGGTGAGGGGAAAGAGATAAAAGCTCATTTAGGAACGACATTAACATGCTGCATAGGTAGCTGTTTATCAGTAAATATCTCCACTGAGATTAAGAAAAGCAGTTGCTTAATAAGTTAAGTACTTCCTGGTTTGGTTACTTTACTGGTAACTCCCCAAAAGAATCTGGATTGTGGTGAGGGAACAGAGAAAAAAGCTCATTTAAGACCTGCACTTACGAAGGGGGTAGGCAGCTGTATATCAGGGAGTATCCCTTCTGAGAATAAAAACAGCTGGAGCTTGTTAAGGTAATTACACAAGGGAAAGGATAATGTACTGGGAACACCTCAGAAGAATCTGATTTGTGGTGAGGGGAGAGAGATAAAAGCTCATTTAGGAACGACATGAACATGCTGCGTAGGTAGCTGTTTATCAGTAAATATCGCCACTGAGATTAAGAAAAGCAGTAGCTTAATAAATTAAGTATTTCTTGGTATGGTTACTGTAGTGGTAACTCCCCAAAAGAATCTGGATTGTGGTGAAGGAACAGAGAAAAAAGC
Source organism: Perognathus longimembris pacificus (assembly GCF_023159225.1). Classification (NCBI taxonomy): domain Eukaryota; kingdom Metazoa; phylum Chordata; class Mammalia; order Rodentia; family Heteromyidae; genus Perognathus; species Perognathus longimembris. The sequence goes on along the minus strand of NW_025956680.1, from coordinate 21,062 downwards.
TCATTTAGGACCTGCACTTACGAACGGGGTAGGCAGCTGTATATCAGGCAGTAAATCTTCTGAGAATAAAAACAGCTGGAGCTTGTTAAGGTAATTACACACGGGAAAGGATAATGTACTGGAAACTCCTCAGAAGAATCTGATTTGTGGTGAGGGGAGAGAGATAAAAGCACATTTAGGAACGACATGAATATGGTGCGTAGGTAGCTGTTTATCAGTAAATATCTCCACTGAGATTAAGAAAAGCAGTAGCTTAATAAATTAAATACTTCCTGGTATGGTTACTGTACTGGTAACTCCCCAAAAGAATCTGGATTGTGGTGAGGGAACAGAGAAAAAAGCTCATTTAAGACCTGCACTTACGAAGGGGGTAGGCAGCTGTATATCAGGGAGTATCCCTTCTGAGAATAAAAACAGCTGGAGCTTGTTAAGGTAATTACACAAGGGAAAGGATAATGTACTGGGAACAACTCAGAAGAATCTGATTTGTGGTGAGGGGAGAGAGATAAAAGCTCATTTAGGAACGACAGGGACATGCTGTGTAGGTCGCTGTTTATCAGTAAATATCTCCACTGAGATTAAGAAAAGCAGTAGCTTAATAAATTAAGTACTTCTTGGTATGGTTACTGTAGTGGTAACTCCCCAAAAGAATCTGGATTGTGGTGAGGGAACAGAGAAAAAAGCTCATTTAGGACCTGCACTTACGAAGGGTGTAGGCAGCTGTATATCTGGGAGTTAAACTTCTGAGAATAAAAAACGCTGGAGCTTGTTAAGGTAATTACACAGGGGAAAGGATAATATACTGGGAACTACTCAGAAGAATCTGATTTGTGGTGAGGGGAAAGAGATAAAAGCTCATTTAGGAACGACATGAACGTGCTGCGTAGGTAGCTGTTTATCAGTAAATATCTCCACTGAGATTAAGAAAAGCAGTAGCTTAATAAATGAAGCACCTCCTGGTATGGATACTGTACTGTTAACTCCCCAAAAGAATCTGGGTTGTGGTGAGGGAACAAAGAAAAAAGCTCATTTAGGACCTGCACTTACGAAGGGTGTAGGCAGCTGTATATCAGGGAGTAAACCTTCTGAGAATAAAAACAGCTGGAGCTTGTTAAGGTAATTACACAGTGAAAAGGATAATGTACTGGGAACTCCTCAGAAGAATCTGATTTGTGGTGAGGGGAGAGAGATAAAAGCTCATTTAGGAACCACATGAATATGCTGCGTAGGTAGGTGTTTATCAGTAAATATCTCCACTGAGATTAAGAAAAGCAGTAGTATAATAAAGTAAGTACTTCCTGGTATGGTTACTGTACTGGTAACTCCCCAAAAGAATCTGGATTGTGCTGAGGGAACAGAGAAAAAAGCTCATTTAGGACCTGCACTTACGAATGGGGTAGTCAGCTGTATATCAGGGGGTAAACCTTCTGAGAATAAAAACAGCTGGAGCTTGTTAAGGTAATTACACAGGGGAAAGGATAATGTACTGGGAACTCCTCAGAAGAATCTGATTTCTGGTGAGGGGAGAGAGATAAAAGCTCATTTAGGAACGACATGAACGTGCTGCGTAGGTAGCTGTTTATCAGTAAATATCTCCACTGAGATTAAGAAAAGCAGTAGCTTAATAAATGAAGTACCTCCTGGTATGGATACTGTACTGGTAACTCACCAAAAGAATCTGGATTGTGGTGAGGGAACAGAGAAAAAAGCTCATTTAGGAATGACATGAACATGCTGCGTAGGTAGCTGTATCTCAGTAAATAAATGCACTGCGATTAAGAAAATCAGTAGCTTAATAAATTAAGGACTTCCTGGTATGGTTACTGTACTGGTAACTCCCCAAAAGAATCTGGATTGTGGTGAGGGAACAGAGAAAAAAGCTCATTTAGGACCGGCACTTACGAAGAGGGTAGGCAGCTGTATATCAGGGAGTAAATCTTCTGAGAATAAAAACAGCTGGAGCTTGTTAAGGTAATTACACAACGGAAAGGATAATGTACTGGGAACTCCTCAGAAGTATCTGATTTCTGGTGAGGGGAGAGAGATAAAAGCTCATTTAAGAACGACATGAACGTGCTGCGTAGGTAGCTGTTTATCAGTAAATATCTCCACTGAGATTAAGAAAAGCAGTAGCTTAATAAATTAAGTACTTCCTGGTATGGTTACTGTACTGGTAACTCCCCAAAAGAATCTGGATTGTGGTGAGGTTACAGAGAAAAAAGCACATTTAGGGCCTGCATTTACGAAGGGGGTAGTCATCAGTATATCAGCGAGTAAACCTTCTGAGAATAAAAACAGCTGGAGCTTGTTAAGGTAATTACAAAGGGGAAAGGAAAAAGTACTGGGAACTCCTCAGAAGCATCTGATTTGTGGTGAGGGGAGAGAGATAAAAGCTCATTTAGGAACGACATGAACATGCTGCGTAGGTATCTGTTTATCAGTAAATATCTCCACTGAGATTAAGAAAAGCAGTAGCTTAATAAATTAAGTACTTCCTGGTATGGTTACTGTACTGGTAACTCCGCAAAAGAATCTGGATTGTGGTGAGGGCACAGAGAAAAAAGCTCATTTAGGACCTGCACTTACGAAGGGGGTAGGCAGATGTATATTAGGGAGTAAACCTTCTGAGAATAAAAACCCCTGGAGCTTGTTAAGGTAATTACACAGGGGAAAGGACAATATACTGGGAACTCCTCAGAAGAATCTGATTTTTAGTGAGGGGAGAGAGATAAATGCTCATTTAGGAACGACATGAACATGCTGCGTAGGTAGCTGTTTATCAGTAAATATCTCCACTGAGATTAAGAAAAGCAGTATCTTAATAAATTAAGTGCTTCCTGGTATGGTTACTATACTAGTAACTCCCGAAAAGAATCTGGATTGTGGTGAGGGAACAGAGAAAAAAGCTCATTTAGGACCGGCACTTACGAAGAGGGTAGGCAGCTGTATATCAGGGAGTAAATCTTCTGAGAATAAAAACAGCTGGAGCTTGTTAAGGTAATTACACAGGGGAAAGGATAATGTACTGGGAACTCCTCAGAAGAATCTGATTTGTGGTGAGGGGAGAGAGATAAAAGCTCATTTAGGAACGACATGAACGTGCTGCGTAGGTAGCTGTTTATCAGTAAATATCTCCACTGAGATTAAGAAAAGCAGTAGCTTAATAAATGAAGTACCTCCTGGTATGGATACTGTACTGGTAACTCACCAAAAGAATCTGGATTGTGGTGAGGGAACAGAGAAAAAAGCTCATTTAGGAATGACATGAACATGCTGCGTAGGTAGCTGTTTATCAGTAAATATCTCCACTGAGATTAAGAAAAGCAGTAGCTTAATAAATTAAATACTTCCTGGTATGGTTACTGTCCTGGTAACTCCCGAAAAGAATGTGGTGTGGTGAGGTTACAGAGAAAAAAGCTCATTTAGGACCTGCACTTACGAAGGGGGTAGGCGCCTGTAAATCAGGGAGTAAACCACCTTCTGAGAATAAAAATAGCTGGAGCTTGTTAAGGTAATTACACAGGGGAAAGGATAATTTACTGGGAACTCCTCAGAAGAATCTGATTTGTGGTGAGGGCAGAGAGGTAAAAGCTCATTTAGGAACGACATGAACATGCTGCGTAGGTATCTGTTTATCAGTAAATATCTCCACTGAGATTAAGAAAAGCAGTAACTTAATAAATTAAGTACTTCCTGGTATGGTTACTGTACTGGTAACTCCCCAAAAAAATCTGGATTGTGGTGAGGGAACAGAGAAAAAACCTCATTTAGGACCTGCACTTACGAAGGGGGTAGGCAGCTGTATATCAGGGAGTAAACCTTCTGAGAATAAAAACAGCTGGAGCTTGTTAAGGTAATTTCACAGGGGAAAGGATAATGTACTGGGAACTCCTCAGAAGAATCTGATTTGTGGTGCGGGGAGAGAGATAAAAGCTCTTTTAGGAACGACATGAACATGCTGCATAGGTAGCTGTTTATCAGTAAATATCTCCACTGAGATTAAGAAAAGCAGTAGCTTAATAAATTAAGTACTTCCTGGTATGGTTACTGTACTGGTAACTCCGCAAAAGAATCTGGATTGTGGTGAGGGAACTGAGAAAAAAGCTCATTTAGGACGTGCACTTACGAAGGGGGTAGGCAGCTGTATATCAGTGAGGAAACCTTCTGAGAATAAAAACAGCTGGAGTTTGTTAAGGTAATTACACAGGGGAAAGGATAATATACTGGGAACTCCTCAGAACAATCTGATTTGTGGTGAGGGGAGAGAGATAAAACCTCACTTAAGAACGACATGAACATGCTTCATGTGTAGCTGATTATCAGTAAATATCTCCACTGAGATTAAGAAAAGCAGTAGCTTAATGAATTAAGTACTTCCTGGTATGGTTACTGTACTGGTAACTCCCCAAAAGAATCTGGATGGTGGTGAGGAAACAGAGAAAAAAGCTCATTTAGGACCTGCACTTTGGAAGGGGGTAGGCAGGTGTATATCAGGGAGTATCCCTTCTGAGAATAAAAACAGCTGGAGCTTGTTAAGGTAATTACACAGGGGAAAGGATAATGTACTGGGAACTCCTCAAAAGAATCTGATTTGTGGTGAGGGGAGAGAGATAAAAGCTCATTTAGGGACGAAATGAAAATGCTGCATAGGTAGCTGTTTATCAGTAAATATCTCCACTGAGATTAAGAAAAGCAGTAGCTTAATAAATTAAGTACTTCCTGGTATGGTTACTGTACTGGTAACTCCCCAAAAGAATCTGGATTGGGGTGAGAGAACAGAGAAAAAAGCTCATTTAGGACCTGCACTTACGAAGGGGGTAGGCAGCTGTATATCAGGGAGTAAACCTTCTGAGAATAAAAACAGCTGGAGCTTGTTAAGGTAATTACACAGGGGAAAGAATAATGTACTGGGAACTCCTCAGAAGAATGTGATTTGTGGTGAGGGGAGAGAGATAAAAGCTCATTTAGGAACGACATGAACATTCTGCTTAAGTAGCTGTTTATCAGTAAATATCTCCACTGAGATTAAGAAAAGCAGTAGCTTAATAAATTAAGTACTTCCTGGTATGGTTACTGTACTGGTAACACCCCAATAGAATCTGTATTGTGGTGAGGGAACAGAGAAAAAAGCTCATTTAGGACCTGCACTTACGAAGGGGGTAGGCGCCTGTAAATCAGGGAGTAAACAACCTTCTGAGAATAAAAATAGCTGGAGCTTGTTAAGGTAATTACACAGGGGAAAGGATAATTTACTGGGAACTCCTCAGAAGAATCTGATTTGTGGTGCGGGGAGAGAGATAAAAGCTCTTTTAGGAACGACATGAACATGCTACATAGGTAGCTGTTTATCAGTAAATATCTCCACTGAGATTAAGAAAAGCAGGAGCTTAATAAATTAAGTACTTCCTGGTATGGTTACTGTACTGGTAACTCCGCAAAAGAATCTGGATTGTGGTGAGGGAACAGAGAAAAAAGCTCATTTAGGACGTGCACTTACGAAGGGGGTAGGCAGCTGTATATCAGGGAGTAAACCTTCTGAGAATAAAAACAGCTGGAGTTTCTTAAGGTAATTACACAGGGGAAAGGATAATGTACTGGGAACTCCTCAGAAGAATCTGATTTGTGGTGAGGGGAGAGAGATAAAACCTCACTTAAGAACGACATGAACATGCTTCATGTGTAGCTGATTATCAGTAAATATCTCCACTGAGATTAAGAAAAGCAGTAGCTTAATGAATTAAGTACTTTCTGGTATGGTTACTGTACTGGTAACTCCCCAAAAGAATCTGGATGGTGGTGAGGAAACAGAGAAAAAAGCTCATTTAGGACCTGCACTTTGGAAGGGGGTAGGCAGGTGTATATCAGGGAGTATCCCTTCTGAGAATAAAAACAGCTGGAGCTTGTTAAGGTAATTACACAGGGGAAAGGATAATGTACTGGGAACTCCTCAGAAGAATCTGATTTGTGGTGAGGGCAGAGAGATAAAAGCTCATTTAGGAACGACATGAACATGCTTCGTAGGTCGCTGTTTATCAGTAAATATCTCCACTGAGATTAAGAAAAACAGTAACTTAATAAATTAAGTACTTCCTGGTATGGTTACTGTACTGGTAACTCCCGAAAAAAATCTGGATTGTGGTGAAGGAACAGAGAAAAAAGCTCATTCAAGACCTGCACTTACGAAGGGGGTAGACAGCTGTATATCAGGGAGTAAACCTTCTGAGAACAAAAACAGCTGGATCTTGTTAAGGTAATTTCACAGGGGAAAGGATAATGTACTGTGAACTACTCAGAAGAATCTGATTTGTGGTGAGGTGAGAGAGATAAAAGCTCATTTAGGAACGACATGAACATGCTGCGTAGGTAGCTGTTTATCAGTAAATATCTCCAGTGAGATTAAGAAAAGCAGTAACTTAATAAATTAAGTACTTCCAGGTATGGTTACTGTACTGGTAACTCCCCAAAAGAATCTGGATTGTGGTGAGGAAAGAGAGAAAAAAGCTCAATTAGGACCTTCACTTACGAAGGGGGTAGGCAGCTCTATATCAGGGAGTAAACCTTCTGAGAATAAAAACAGATGGAGCTTGTTAAGGTAATTACACAGGGGAAAGGATAATGTACTGGGAACTCCTCAGAAGAATCTGATTTGTGGTGAGGGGAGAGAGATAAAAGCTCATTTAGGAACGACATGAACATGCTGTGTAGGTCGCTGTTTATCAGTAAATATCTCCACTGAGATTAAGAAAAGCAGTAGCTTAATAAATTAAGTACTTCCTGGTATGGTTACTGTACTGGTAACTCCGCAAAAGAATCTGGATTGTGGTGAGGGAACGGAGAAAAAAGCTCATTAAGGACCTGCACTTACGAAGGGGTAGGCAGCTGTATATCAGGGAGTATCCCTTCTGAGAATAAAAACAGCTGGAGCTTTTTAAGGTAATTACACAGGGGAAAGGATAATGTACTCGGAACTCCTCAGAAGAATCTGATTTGTGGTGAGGGGAGAGAGATAAAAGCTCATTTAGGAACGACATGAACATGCTGCGTAGGTAGCTGTTTATCAGTAAATATCTCCACTGAGATTAAGAAAAGCAGTAGCTTAATAAATTAAATACTTCCTGGTATGGTTACTGTCCTGGTAACTCCCGAAAAGAATGTGGATTGTGGTGAGGTTACAGAGAAAAAAGCTCATTTAGGACCTGCATTTACGAAGGGGGTAGGCAGCAGTATATCAGCGAGTAAAACTTCTGAGAATAAAAACAGCTGGAGCTTGTTAAGGTAATTACAAAGGGGAAAGGAAAAAGTACTGGGAACTCCTCAGAAGCATCTGATTTGTGGTGAGGGGAGAGAGATAAAAGCTCATTTAGGAAAGACATGAACATGCTGCGTAGGTAGCTGTTTATCAGTAAATATCTCCACTGTGATTAAGAAAAGCAGTAGCTTAGTAAATTAAGTACTTCCTGGTATGGTTACTGTACTGGTAACTCCGCAAAAGAATCTGGATTGTGGTGAGGGAACAAAGAAAAAAGCTCATTTAGGGCCTGCACTTACGAAGGGGGTAGGCAGATGTATATTAGGGAGTAAACCTTCTGAGAATAAAAACAGCTGGAGCTTGTTAAGGTAATTACACAGGGGAAAGGACAATGTACTGGGAACTCCTCAGAAGAATCTTATTTTTAGTGAGGGGAGAGAGATAAAAGCTCATTTAGGAACGACATGAACATGCTGCGTAGGTAGCTGTATCTCAGTAAATAAATGCACTGCGATTAAGAAAATCAGTAGCTTAATAAATTAAGGACTTCCTGGTATGGTTACTGTACTGGTAACTCCCCAAAAGAATCTGGATTGTGGTGAGGGAACAGAGAAAAAAGCTCATTTAGGACCGGCACTTACGAAGAGGGTAGGCAGCTGTATATCAGGGAGTAAATCTTCTGAGAATAAAAACAGCTGTAGCTTGTTAAGGTAATTACACAGCGGAAAGGATAATGTACTGGGAACTCCTCAGAAGAATCTGATTTCTGGTGAGGGGAGAGAGATAAAAGCTCATTTAGGAACGACATTAACGTGCTGCGTAGGTAGCTGTTTATTAGTAAATATCTCCACAGAGATTAAGAAAAGCAGTAGCTTAATAAATTAAGTACTTCCTGTTATGGTTACTGCAATGGTAACTCCCCAAAAGAACCTGGATTGTGGTGAGGGAACAGAGAAAAAAGCTCATTTAGGATCTGCACTTACGAAGGGGGTAGGCAGCTGTATATCAGGGAGTAAACCTTTTGAGAAAAAAAAACAGCTGGAGCTTGTTAAGGTAATTACACAGGGGAAAGGATAATGTACTGGGAACTCCTCAGAAGAATCTCATTTGTGGTGAGGGGAGAGAGATAAAAGCTCATTTATGAACGACATGAACATGCTGGGTAGGTAGCTGTTTATCAGTAAATATCTCCACTGAGATTAAGAAAAGCAGTAGCTTAATAAATTAAGTACTTCCTGGTATGGTTACTGTACTGGTAACTACCCAAAATAATCTGGATTGTGGTGAGGGAACAGAGAAAAAAGCTCATTTATGACCTTCACTTACGAAGCGGGTAGGCAGCTGTATATCAGGGAGTAAACCTTTTGAGAATAAAAACAGCTGGAGCTTGTTAAGGTAATTACACAGGGGAAAGGATAATGTACTGGGAACTCCTCAGAAGAATCTGATTTGTGGTGAGGGGAGAGAGATAAGAGCTCATTTAGGAACGACATGAACATGCTGCGTAGGTAGCGGTTTATCAGTAAATATCTCCACTGAGATTAAGAAAAGCAGTAGCTTAATAAATTAAGTACTTCCTGGTATGGTTACTGTACTGGTAACTCCCCAAAAGAACCTGGATTGTGGTGAGGGAACAGAGAAAAAAGCTCATTTAGGATATGCACTTACGAAGGGGGTAGGCAGCTGTATATCAGGGAGTAAACCTTCTGAGAAAAAAAACAGCTGGAGCTTGTTAAGGTAATTACACAGGGGAAAGGATAATGTACTGGGAACTCCTCAGAAGAATTTCATTTGTGGTGAGGGGAGAGAGATAAAAGCTCATTTATGAACGACATGAACATGCTGCGTAGGTAGCTGTTTATCAGAAAATATCTCCACTGAGATTAAGAAAAGCAGTAGCTTAATAAATTAAGTACTTCCTGGTATGGTTACTGTACTGGTAACTACACAAAAGAATCTGGATTGTGGTGAGGGAACAGAGAAAAAAGCTCATTTTTGACCTGCACTTACGAAGGGGCTAGGCAGCTGTATATCAGGGAGTAAACCTTCTGAGAATAAAAACAGCTGGAGCTTGTTAAGGTAATTACACAGGGGAAAGGATAATGTACTGGGAACTCCTCATAAGAATGTGATTTGTCGGAGGGGAGAGAGATAAAATCTCATTTAGGAACGACATGAACATGCTGCATAGGTAGCTGTTTATCAGTAAATATCTCCACTGAGATTAAGAAAAGCAGTAGCTTAATAAACTAAGTACTTCCTGGTATGGTTACTGTACTGGTAACTCCCCAAAAGAATCTGGATTGTGTTGAGGGAACAGAGAAAAAAGCTCATTTAGGACCGGCACTTACGAAGGGTGTAGGCAGCTGTATATCAGGGAGTAAACCTTCTGAGAATAAAATCAGCTGGAGCTTGTTAAGGTAATTACACAGGGGAAAGGATAATATACTGGGAACTCCTCAGCAGAATCTGATTTGTGGTGAGGGGAGAGAGATAAAAGCTCATTTAAGAACGACATGAACAGGCTGCGTAGGTAGCTGTTTATCAGTAAATATCTCCAGTGAGATTAAGAAAAGCAGTAGCTTAATAAATTAAGTACTTCCTGGTATGGGTACTGTAATGGTAACTCCCCAAAAGAATCTGGATTGTGGTGAGGGAACAGAGAAGAAAGCTCATTTAGGACCTGCACTTACGAAGGGGGGAGGCAGCTGTATATCAGGGAGTAAACCTTCTGAGAATAAGAACAGCTGGAGCTTGTTAAGGTAATTACACAGGGGAAACGATAATGTACTGGGAAGTCCTCAGAAGAATCTGATTTGTGGTGAGGGGAGAGAGATAAAAGCTCATTTGGGAACGACATGAACATGCTGCGTATGTAGCTGTTTATCAGTAAATATCTCGACTGAGATTAAGAAAAGCAGTAGCTTAATAAATTAAGTACTTCCTGGTATGGTTACTGTACTGGTAACTCCCCAAAAGAATCTGGATTGTGGTGAGGGAACAGAGAATAAAGCTCATTTAGGACCTGCACTTACGAAGGGGGTAGGCAGCTGTATATCAGGGAGTATCCCTTCTGAGAATAAAAACAGCTGGAGCTTTTTAAGGTAATTACACAGGGGAAAGGATAATGTACTGGAAACTCCTCAGAAGAATCTGATTTGTGGTGAGTGGAGAGATATAAAAGCTCATTTAGGAACGACATGAAAATGCGGCCTAGGGAGCTGTTTATCAGTAAATATCTAAACTGAGATTAAGAAAAGCAATAGCTTAATAAATTAAGTACTTCCTGTTATGGTTACTGTACTGGTAACTCCCCAATCGAATCTGGATTGTGGTGAGGGAACAGAGAATAAAGCTCATTTAGGACCTGCACTTACGAAGGGGGTAGGCAGCTGTATATCAGGGAGTAAACCTTCTGAGAATAAAAACACCTGGAGCTTGTTAAGGTAATTACACAGGGGAAAGGATAATGTACTGGGAACTCCTGAGAAGAATCTGATTTGTGGTGAGGGGAGAGAGATAAAATCTCATTTAGGAACGACATGAACATGCTGCGTAGGTAGCTGTTTATCAGTAAATATCTCCACTGAGATTAAGAAAAGCAGTAGCTTAATAAATTAAGTACTTCCTGGTATGGTTACTGTACTGGTAACTCCCCAAAAGAATCTGAGTTGTGGTGAGGGAACAGAGAAAAAAGCTCATTTAGGACCTTCACTTACTAAGGGGGTAGGCAGCTGTATATCAGGGGGTAAACATTCTGAGTATAAAAACAGCTGGAGCTTGTTAAGGTAATTACACAGTGGAAAGGATAATGTACTGGGAACTCCTCAGAAGAATCTGATTTTAGGTGAGTGGAAAGAGATAAAAGCTCATTTAGGAACGACATGAACATGCTGCATAGGTAGCTGTTTATCAGTAAATATCTGCACTGAGATTAAGAAAAGCAGTAGCTTAATAAATTAAGTACTTCCTGGTATGGTTACTGTACATGTAACTCGCAAAAGAATCTGGATTGTGGTGAGGGAACCGAGAAAAAAACTCATTTATGACCTGCACTTACGAAGGGGGTAGGAAGGTGTATATCAGGGAGTAAACCTTCTGAGAATAAGAACAGCTGGAGCTTGTTAAGGTAATTACACAGGGGAAAGGATAATGTACTGGGAACTCCTAAGAAGAATCTGATTTGTGGTGAGGGGAGAGAGATAAAAGCTCATTTAGGAACGACATGAACATGCTGCGTAGGTAGCTGTTTATCAGTAAATATCTCCACTGAGATTAGGAAAAGCAGTAGCTTAATAAATTAAGTCCTTCCTGGTATGTTTACTGTACTGGTAACTCCCCAAAAGAATCTGGATTGTGGTGAGGGAACAGAGAAAAAAGCTCATTTATGACCTTCACTTACGAAGCGGGTAGGCAGCTGTATATCAGGGAGTAAACCTTTTGAGAATAAAAACAGCTGGAGCTTGTTAAGGTAATTACACAGGGGAAAGGATAATGTACTGGGAACTCCTCAGAAGAATCTGATTTGTGGTGAGGGGAGAGAGATAAGAGCTCATTTAGGAACGACATGAACATGCTGCGTAGGTAGCGGTTTATCAGTAAATATCTCCACTGAGATTAAGAAAAGCAGTAGCTTAATAAATTAAGTACTTCCTGGTATGGTTACTGTACTGGTAACTCCCCAAAAGAACCTGGATTGTGGTGAGGGAACAGAGAAAAAAGCTCATTTAGGATATGCACTTACGAAGGGGGTAGGCAGCTGTATATCAGGGAGTAAACCTTCTGAGAAAAAAAACAGCTGGAGCTTGTTAAGGTAATTACACAGGGGAAAGGATAATGTACTGGGAACTCCTCAGAAGAATTTCATTTGTGGTGAGGGGAGAGAGATAAAAGCTCATTTATGAACGACATGAACATGCTGCGTAGGTAGCTGTTTATCAGAAAATATCTCCACTGAGATTAAGAAAAGAAGTAGCTTAATAAATTAAGTACTTCCTGGTATGGTTACTGTACTGGTAACTACACAAAAGAATCTGGATTGTGGTGAGGGAACAGAGAAAAAAGCTCATTTTTGACCTGCACTTTCGAAGGGGCTAGGCAGCTGTATATCAGGGAGTAAACCTTCTGAGAATAAAAACAGCTGGAGCTTGTTAAGGTAATTACACAGGGGAAAGGATAATGTACTGGGAACTCCTCATAAGAATGTGATTTGTCGGAGGGGAGAGAGATAAAATCTCATTTAGGAACGACATGAACATGCTGCATAGGTAGCTGTTTATCAGTAAATATCTCCACTGAGATTAAGAAAAGCAGTAGCTTAATAAACTAAGTACTTCCTGGTATGGTTACTGTACTGGTAACTCCCCAAAAGAATCTGGATTGTGTTGAGGGAACAGAGAAAAAAGCTCATTTAGGACCGGCACTTACGAAGGGTGTAGGCAGCTGTATATCAGGGAGTAAACCTTCTGAGAATAAAATCAGCTGGAGCTTGTTAAGGTAATTACACAGGGGAAAGGATAATATACTGGGAACTCCTCAGCAGAATCTGATTTGTGGTGAGGGGAGAGAGATAAATGCTCATTTAGGAACGACATGAACATGCTGCGTAGGTAGCTGTTTATCAGTAAATATCTCCACTGAGATTAAGAAAAGCAGTATCTTAATAAATTAAGTGCTTCCTGGTATGGTTACTATACTGGTAACTCCCGAAAAGAATCTGGATTGTGGTGAGGGAACAGAGAAAAAAGCTCATTTAGGACAGGCACTTACGAAGAGGGTAGGCAGCTGTATATCAGGGAGTAAATCTTCTGAGAATAAAAACAGCTGGATCTTGTTAAGGTAATTACACAGGGGAAAGGATAATGTACTGGGAACTCCTCAGAAGAATCTGATTTGTGGTGAGGGGAGAGAGATAAAAGCTCATTTAGGAACGACATGAACGTGCTGCGTAGGTAGCTGTTTATCAGTAAATATCTCCACTGAGATTAAGAAAAGCAGTAGCTTAATAAATGAAGTACCTCCTGGTATGGATACTGTACTGGTAACTCACCAAAAGAATCTGGATTGTGGTGAGGGAACAGAGAAAAAAGCTCATTTAGGAATGACATGAACATGCTGCGTAGGTAGCTGTTTATCAGTAAATATCTCCACTGAGATTAAGAAAAGCAGTAGCTTAATAAATTAAATACTTCCTGGTATGGTTACTGTCCTGGTAACTCCCGAAAAGAATGTGGATTGTGGTGAGGTTACAGAGAAAAAAGCTCATTTAGGACCTGCATTTACGAAGGGGGTAGGCAGCAGTATATCAGCGAGTAAAACTTCTGAGAATAAAAACAGCTGGAGCTTGTTAAGGTAATTACAAAGGGGAAAGGAAAAAGTACTGGGAACTCCTCAGAAGCATCTGATTTGTGGTGAGGGGAGAGAGATAAAAGCTCATTTAGGAAAGACATGAACATGCTGCGTAGGTAGCTGTTTATCAGTAAATATCTCCACTGTGATTAAGAAAAGCAGTAGCTTAGTAAATTAAGTACTTCCTGGTATGGTTACTGTACTGGTAACTCCGCAAAAGAATCTGGATTGTGGTGAGGGAACAAAGAAAAAAGCTCATTTAGGACCTGCACTTACGAAGCGGGTAGGCAGATGTATATTAGGGAGTAAACCTTCTGAGAATAAAAACAGCTGGAGCTTGTTAAGGTAATTACACAGGGGAAAGGACAATGTACTGGGAACTCCTCAGAAGAATCTTATTTTTAGTGAGGGGAGAGAGATAAAAGCTCATTTAGGAACGACATGAACATGCTGCGTAGGTAGCTGTATCTCAGTAAATAAATGCACTGCGATTAAGAAAATCAGTAGCTTAATAAATTAAGGACTTCCTGGTATGGTTACTGTACTGGTAACTCCCCAAAAGAATCTGGATTGTGGTGAGGGAACAGAGAAAAAAGCTCATTTAGGACCGGCACTTACGAAGAGGGTAGGCAGCTGTATATCAGGGAGTAAATCTTCTGAGAATAAAAACAGCTGTAGCTTGTTAAGGTAATTACACAGCGGAAAGGATAATGTACTGGGAACTCCTCAGAAGAATCTGATTTCTGGTGAGGGGAGAGAGATAAAAGCTCATTTAGGAACGACATTAACGTGCTGCGTAGGTAGCTGTTTATTAGTAAATATCTCCACAGAGATTAAGAAAAGCAGTAGCTTAATAAATTAAGTACTTCCTGTTATGGTTACTGCAATGGTAACTCCCCAAAAGAACCTGGATTGTGGTGAGGGAACAGAGAAAAAAGCTCATTTAGGATCTGCACTTACGAAGGGGGTAGGCAGCTGTATATCAGGGAGTAAACCTTCTGAGAAAAAAAAACAGCTGGAGCTTGTTAAGGTAATTACACAGGGGAAAGGATAATGTACTGGGAACTCCTCAGAAGAATCTCATTTGTGGTGAGGGGAGAGAGATAAAAGCTCATTTATGAACGACATGAACATGCTGGGTAGGTAGCTGTTTATCAGTAAATATCTCCACTGAGATTAAGAAAAGCAGTAGCTTAATAAATTAAGTACTTCCTGGTATGGTTACTGTACTGGTAACTACCCAAAATAATCTGGATTGTGGTGAGGGAACAGAGAAAAAAGCTCATTTATGACCTTCACTTACGAAGCGGGTAGGCAGCTGTATATCAGGGAGTAAACCTTTTGAGAATAAAAACAGCTGGAGCTTGTTAAGGTAATTACACAGGGGAAAGGATAATGTACTGGGAACTCCTCAGAAGAATCTGATTTGTGGTGAGGGGAGAGAGATAAGAGCTCATTTAGGAACGACATGAACATGCTGCGTAGGTAGCGGTTTATCAGTAAATATCTCCACTGAGATTAAGAAAAGCAGTAGCTTAATAAATTAAGTACTTCCTGGTATGGTTACTGTACTGGTAACTCCCCAAAAGAACCTGGATTGTGGTGAGGGAACAGAGAAAAAAGCTCATTTAGGATATGCACTTACGAAGGGGCTAGGCAGCTGTATATCAGGGAGTAAACCTTCTGAGAAAAAAAACAGCTGGAGCTTGTTAAGGTAATTACACAGGGGAAAGGATAATGTACTGGGAACTCCTCAGAAGAATTTCATTTGTGGTGAGGGGAGAGAGATAAAAGCTCATTTATGAACGACATGAACATGCTGCGTAGGTAGCTGTTTATCAGAAAATATCTCCACTGAGATTAAGAAAAGCAGTAGCTTAATAAATTAAGTACTTCCTGGTATGGTTACTGTACTGGTAACTACACAAAAGAATCTGGATTGTGGTGAGGGAACAGAGAAAAAAGCTCATTTTTGACCTGCACTTACGAAGGGGCTAGGCAGCTGTATATCAGGGAGTAAACCTTCTGAGAATAAAAACAGCTGGAGCTTGTTAAGGTAATTACACAGGGGAAAGGATAATGTACTGGGAACTCCTCATAAGAATGTGATTTGTCGGAGGGGGAGAGAGATAAAATCTCATTTAGGAACGACATGAACATGCTGCATAGGTAGCTGTTTATCAGTAAATATCTCCACTGAGATTAAGAAAAGCAGTAGCTTAATAAACTAAGTACTTCCTGGTATGGTTACTGTACTGGTAACTCCCCAAAAGAATCTGGATTGTGTTGAGGGAACAGAGAAAAAAGCTCATTTAGGACCGGCACTTACGAAGGGTGTAGGCAGCTGTATATCAGGGAGTAAACCTTCTGAGAATAAAATCAGCTGGAGCTTGTTAAGGTAATTACACAGGGGAAAGGATAATATACTGGGAACTCCTCAGCAGAATCTGATTTGTGGTGAGGGGAGAGAGATAAAAGCTCATTTAAGAACGACATGAACAGGCTGCGTAGGTAGCTGTTTATCAGTAAATATCTCCAGTGAGATTAAGAAAAGCAGTAGCTTAATAAATTAAGTACTTCCTGGTATGGTTACTGTACTGGTAACTCCCCAAAAGAATCTGGGTTGTGGTGAGGGAACAGAGAAAAAACCTCATTTAGGACCTGCACTTACGAAGGGGGTAGGCAGGTGTATATCAGGGAGTAAACCTTCTGAGAATAAGAACAGCTGGAGCTTGTTAAGGTAATTACACAGGGGAAACGATAATGTACTGGGAAGTCCTCAGAAGAATCTGATTTGTGGTGAGGGGAGAGAGATAAAAGCTCATTTGGGAACGACATGAACATGCTGCGTATGTAGCTGTTTATCAGTAAATATCTCGACTGAGATTAAGAAAAGCAGTAGCTTAATAAATTAAGTACTTCCTGGTATGGTTACTGTACTGGTAACTCCCCAAAAGAATCTGGATTGTGGTGAGGGAACAGAGAATAAAGCTCATTTAGGACCTGCACTTACGAAGGGGGTTGGCAGCTGTATATCAGGGAGTATCCCTTCTGAGAATAAAAACAGCTGGAGCTTTTTAAGGTAATTACACAGGGGAAAGGATAATGTACTGGAAACTCCTCAGAAGAATCTGATTTGTGGTGAGTGGAGAGATATAAAAGCTCATTTAGGAACGACATGAAAATGCGGCCTAGGGAGCTGTTTATCAGTAAATATCTAAACTGAGATTAAGAAAAGCAATAGCTTAATAAATTAAGTACTTCCTGTTATGGTTACTGTACTGGTAACTCCCCAATCGAATCTGGATTGTGGTGAGGGAACAGAGAATAAAGCTCATTTAGGACCTGCACTTACGAAGGGGGTAGGCAGCTGTATATCAGGGAGTAAACCTTCTGAGAATAAAAACACCTGGAGCTTGTTAAGGTAATTACACAGGGGAAAGGATAATGTACTGGGAACTCCTGAGAAGAATCTGATTTGTGGTGAGGGGAGAGAGATAAAATCTCATTTAGGAACGACATGAACATGCTGCGTAGGTAGCTGTTTATCAGTAAATATCTCCACTGAGATTAAGAAAAGCAGTAGCTTAATAAATTAAGTACTTCCTGGTATGGTTACTGTACTGGTAACTCCCCAAAAGAATCTGAGTTGTGGTGAGGGAACAGAGAAAAAAGCTCATTTAGGACCTTCACTTACTAAGGGGGTAGGCAGCTGTATATCAGGGGGTAAACATTCTGAGTATAAAAACAGCTGGAGCTTGTTAAGGTAATTACACAGTGGAAAGGATAATGTACTGGGAACTCCTCAGAAGAATCTGATTTTAGGTGAGTGGAAAGAGATAAAAGCTCATTTAGGAACGACATGAACTTGCTGCATAGGTAGCTGTTTATCAGTAAATATCTGCACTGAGATTAAGAAAAGCAGTAGCTTAATAAATTAAGTACTTCCTGGTATGGTTACTGTACATGTAACTCGCAAAAGAATCTGGATTGTGGTGAGGGAACCGAGAAAAAAACTCATTTATGACCTGCACTTACGAAGGGGGTAGGCAGGTGTATATCAGGGAGTAAACCTTCTGAGAATAAGAAGAGCTGGAGCTTGTTAGGTAATTACACAGGGGAAAGGATAATGTACTGGGAACTCCTAAGAAGAATCTGATTTGTGGTGAGGGGAGAGAGATAAAAGCTCATTTAGGAACGACATGAACATGCTGCGTAGGTAGCTGTTTATCAGTAAATATCTCCACTGAGATTAGGAAAAGCAGTAGCTTAATAAATTAAGTCCTTCCTGGTATGTTTACTGTACTGGTAACTCCCCAAAAGAATCTGGATTGTGGTGAGGGAACAGAGAAAAAAGCTCATTTATGACCTTCACTTACGAAGCGGGTAGGCAGCTGTATATCAGGGAGTAAACCTTTTGAGAATAAAAACAGCTAGAGCTTGTTAAGGTAATTACACAGGGGAAAGGATAATGTACTGGGAACTCCTCAGAAGAATCTGATTTGTGGTGAGGGGAGAGAGATAAGAGCTCATTTAGGAACGACATGAACATGGTGCGTAGGTAGCGGTTTATCAGTAAATATCTCCACTGAGATTAAGAAAAGCAGTAGCTTAATAAATTAAGTACTTCCTGGTATGGTTACTGTACTGGTAACTCCCCAAAAGAACCTGGATTGTGGTGAGGGAACAGAGAAAAAAGCTCATTTAGGATATGCATTTACGAAGGGGGTAGGCAGCTGTATATCAGGGAGTAAACCTTCTGAAAAAAAAAACAGCTGGAGCTTGTTAAGGTAATTACACAGGGGAAAGGATAATGTACTGGGAACTCCTCAGAAGAATTTCATTTGTGGTGAGGGGAGAGAGATAAAAGCTCATTTATGAACGACATGAACATGCTGCGTAGGTAGCTGTTTATCAGAAAATATCTCCACTGAGATTAAGAAAAGAAGTAGCTTAATAAATTAAGTACTTCCTGGTATGGTTACTGTACTGGTAACTACACAAAAGAATCTGGATTGTGGTGAGGGAACAGAGAAAAAAGCTCATTTTTGACCTGCACTTACGAAGGGGCTAGGCAGCTGTATATCAGGGAGTAAACCTTCTGAGAATAAAAACAGCTGGAGCTTGTTAAGGTAATTACACAGGGGAAAGGATAATGTACTGGGAACTCCTCATAAGAATGTGATTTGTCGGAGGGGAGAGAGATAAAATCTCATTTAGGAACGACATGAACATGCTGCATAGGTAGCTGTTTATCAGTAAATATCTCCACTGAGATTAAGAAAAGCAGTAGCTTAATAAACTAAGTACTTCCTGGTATGGTTACTGTACTGGTAACTCCCCAAAAGAATCTGGATTGTGTTGAGGGAACAGAGAAAAAAGCTCATTTAGGACCGGCACTTACGAAGGGTGTAGGCAGCTGTATATCAGGGAGTAAACCTTCTGAGAATAAAATCAGCTGGAGCTTGTTAAGGTAATTACACAGGGGAAAGGATAATATACTGGGAACTCCTCAGCAGAATCTGATTTGTGGTGAGGGGAGAGAGATAAAAGCTCATTTAAGAACGACATGAACAGGCTGCGTAGGTAGCTGTTTATCAGTAAATATCTCCAGTGAGATTAAGAAAAGCAGTAGCTTAATAAATTAAGTACTTCCTGGTATGGTTACTGTACTGGTAACTCCCCAAAAGAATCTGGGTTGTGGTGAGGGAACAGAGAAAAAACCTCATTTAGGACCTGCACTTACGAAGGGGTAGGCAGGTGTATATCAGGGAGTAAACCTTCTGAGAATAAGAACAGCTGGAGCTTGTTAAGGTAATTACACAGGGGAAAGGATAATGTACTGGGAAGTCCTCAGAAGAATCTGATTTGTGGTGAGGGGAGAGAGATAAAAGCTCATTTGGGAACGACATGAACATGCTGCGTATGTAGCTGTTTATCAGTAAATATCTCCACTGAGATTAAGAAAAGCAGTAGCTTAATAAATTAAGTACTTCCTGGTATGGTTACTGTACTGGTAACTCCCCAAAAGAATCTGGATTGTGGTGAGGGAACAGAGAAAAAAGCTCATTTAGGACCTTCACTTACGAAGGGGGTAGGCAGCTGTATATCAGGGGGTAAACATTCTGAGAATAAAAACAGCTGGAGCTTGTTAAGGTAATTACACAGGGGAAAGGATAATGTACTGGGAACTCCTCATAAGAATCTGATTTGTCGTGAGGGGAGAGAGATAAAAGCTCATTTAGGAACGACATGAACATGCTGCGTAGGTAGCTGTTTATCAGTAAATATCTGCACTGAGATTAAGGAAAGCAGTAGCTTAATAAATTAAGTACTTCCTGGTATGGTTACTGTACCTGTAACTCGCAAAAGAATCTGGATTGTGGTGAGGGAACCGAGAAAAAAGCTCATTTAGGACCTGCACTTACGAAGGGGGTAGGCAGGTGTATATCAGGGAGTAAACCTTCTGAGAATAAGAACAGCTGTAGCTTGTTAAGGTAATTACACAGGGGAAAGGATAATGTACTGGGAAGTCCTCAGAAGAATCTGATTTGTGGTGAGGGGAGAGAGATAAAAGCTCATTTAGGAACGACATGAACATGCTGCGTAGGTAGCTGTTTATCAGTAAATATCTCCACTGAGATTAAGAAAAGCAGTAGCTTAATAAATTAAGTACTTCCTGGTATGGTTACTGTACTGGTAACTACCCAAAAGAATCTGGATTGTGGTGAGGGAACAGAGAAAAAAGCTCATTTTTGACCTGCACTTACGAAGGGGCTAGGCAGCTCTATATCAGGGAGTAAACCTTCTGAGAATAAAAACAACTGGAGCTTGTTAAGGTAAATTACACAGGGGAAAGGATAATGTACTGGGAACTCCTCATAAGAATGTGATTTGTCGGAGGGGAGAGAGATAAAATCTCATTTAGGAACGACATGAACATGCTGCGTAGGTAGCTGTTTATCAGTAAATATCTCCACTGAGATTAAGAAAAGCAGTAGCTTAATAAATTAAGTACTTCCTGGTATGGTTACTGTACTGGTAACTCCCCAAAAGAATCTGGGTTGTGGTGAGGGAACAGAGAAAAAACCTCATTTAGGACCTGCACTTACGAAGGGGGTAGGCAGCTGTATATCAGGGAGTAAACCTTCTGAGAATAAAAACAGCTGGAGCTTGTTAAGGTAATTACACAGGGGAAAGGATAATGTACTGGGAACTCCTCAGAAGAATCTGATTTGTGGTGAGGGGAGAGAGATAAAAGCTCATATGGGAACGACATGAACATGCTGCGTATGTAGCTGTTTATCAGTAAATATCTCCACTGAGATTAAGAAAAGCAGTAGCTTAATAAATTAAGTACTTCCTGGTATGGTTACTGTACTGGTAACTCCCCAAAAGAATCTGGATTGTGGTGAGGGAACAGAGAAAAAAGCTCATTTAGGACCTTCACTTACGAAGGGGTAGG